>NC_088419.1:95180961-95344795 GCF_034236695.1 Oncorhynchus nerka | reverse complement strand
CAGGTAACTAGGTACAGTACCTTCCAGTAGACAGTTAGGAGGTACAGGTAGGTATTGGACGGTAACTAGGTACAGCACTTCCAGTAGACAGTTAGGAGGTACAGGTAGGTATTGGACAGGTAACTAGGTACCTTCCAGTAGACAGTTAGGAGGTACAGGTAGGTATTGGACAGGTAATCAGGTACAGTACCTTCCAGTAGACAGTTAGGAGGTACAGGTAGGTATTGGACAGGTAATCCAGGTACAGTACCTTCCAGTAGACAGTTAGGAAGCTAGGTAGGTATTGGACAGGTAACCAGGTACCTTCGGCAGACGGTTAGGAGAGTACAGGTAGGTATTGGACAGGTAACTAGGTACAGTACCTTCCAGTAGACAGTTAGGAGGTACGGGTAGGTGATTGGACAGGTAACTGGGTACAGTACCTTCCAGTAGACAGTTAGGAGCTACAGGTAGGTATTGGACAGGTAACTGGGTACGGTACCTTCCAGTAGACAGTTAGGAGATACAGGTAGGTATTGGACAGGTAACTAGGTACAGTACCTTCCAGTAGACAGTTAGGAGGTACAGGTAGGTATTGGACGAGTAACTAGGTACCTTCCAGTAGACAGTTAGGAGGTACAGGTAGGTATTGGACAGGTATAACTAGGTGCTCATTACCTTCAGTGAACAGTTAGGAGGTACGGGTAGGTATGGACAGGTAACCAGGTACAGTACCTTCAGTAGACAGTTAGGAGATACAGGTAGGTGATGGACAGGTAACTAGGTACGAAGTACCTTCCAGTAGACAGTTAGGAGGTACAGGTAGGTATTGGACAGGTAACTCAGGCGCAGCACCTTCCGGTAGACGGTTAGGAGGTACAGGTAGGTACTTGAGCTGCAGGTAACTAGGCACCTTCAGTAGACAGCCAGGGAGGTGCAGGTAGGCATTGGACCATGAGTAACTTCGTGCAGTACCTTCCCCAGTGACAGAGTTAGAGGTGCAGGTAGGTATTGGACAGGTAACTAGGTACAGTACCTTCCAGTAGACGGATAGGAGATACAGGTAGGTATTGGACAGGTAACTGGGTACAGTACCTTCAGTGAGCAGTTGGGAGGTACGGGTAGGTTTGGACAGGTAACTAGGTACCTTCAGTAGACAGTTAGGAGGTACAGGTGAATTGGACAGGTAACTCAGGTACAGTACCTTCAGTAGACAGTTAGGAGGTACAGGTAGGTATTGGACAGGTAACTAGGTACAGTACCTTCAGTAGACAGTTAGGAGGTGGTAGGTATTGGACAGGTAACTAGGTACCTTCCAGTAGACAGTTAGGAGATACAGGGTAGGTATTGGACAGGTAAATAGGTACAGTACCTTCAGTAGACAGTTAGGAGGTACAGGTAGGTATTGGACAGGTAACTAGGCACAGTACCTTCCAGTAGACAGTTAGGAGGTACAGGTAGGTATTAGGACAGTACCTTCCAGTAGACAGTTAGGAGGTACAGGTAGGTATTGGACAGGTAACTAGGTACAGTACCTTCAGTATTAGACAGTTAGGTATTAACTAGGTACAGCACTTCAGTACAGGTAGCAGGTATTGGACAGGTAACTAGGTACAGTACCTTCCAGTAGACAGTTAGGAGGTACAGGTAGGTATTGGACAGGTAACTAGGTACAGTACCTTCCAGTAGACAGTTAGGAGGTACAGGTAGGTATTAGGTACCTTCCAGTAGACAGTTAGGAGGTACAGGTAGGTATTGGACAGGTAACTAGGTACAGTGCCTTCCAGACAGTTAGGAGATACAGGTAGGTATTGGACAGGTAACTAGGTACCTTCCAGGAGACAGTTAGGAGATACAGGTAGGTATTGGACAGGTAACTAGGTACAGTACCTTCCAGTAGACAGTTAGGAGGTACAGGTAGGTATTGGACAGGTAACTAGGTACAGTACCTTCCAGTAGACAGTTAGGAGGTACAGGTAGGTATTGGACAGGTAACTAGGTACAGTACCTTCCAGTAGACAGTTAGGAGGTACAGGTAGGTATTGGACAGGTAACTAGGTACAGTACCTTCCAGACAGTTAGGAGATACAGGTAGGTATTGGACAGGTAACTAGGTACAGTACTTCCAGGGTAGACAGTTAGGAGGTACAGGTAGGTATTGGACAGGTAACTAGGTACCTTCCAGGAGACAGTTAGGAGATACCTTCAGGTAACAGGTACAGACCTTCCAGTTAGGAGGTACAGGTAGGTATTGGACAGGTAACTAGGTACAGTACCTTCAGTAG
Source organism: Oncorhynchus nerka (assembly GCF_034236695.1). Lineage (NCBI taxonomy): Eukaryota > Metazoa > Chordata > Actinopteri > Salmoniformes > Salmonidae > Oncorhynchus > Oncorhynchus nerka. The sequence goes on along the minus strand of NC_088419.1, from coordinate 95,342,531 downwards.
ACAGTTAGGAGGTACAGGTAGGTATTGGACAGGTAACTAGGTACAGTACCTTCCAGTAGACAGTTAGGAGATACAGGTAGGTATTGGACAGGTAACTAGGTACAGTACCTTCAGTAGACAGTTAGGAGGTACAGGTAGGTATTGGACAGGTAACTAGGTACAGTACCTTCAGTAGACAGTGGGTAGGAGGCGCAGGTAGGTATTGGACAGGTAACAGGTACCTTCCAGCAGACAGTTAGGAGGTACAGGTAGGTATTGGACAGGTAACTAGGTACAGTACCTTCCAGTAGACAGTTAGGAGGTACAGGTAGGTATTGGACAGGTAACTAGGTACAGTACCTTCCAGTAGACAGTTAGGAGGTACAGGTAGGTATTGGACAGGTAACTAGGTACCTTCCAGCAGACTGATTAGGAGGTACAGGTAGGTATTGGACAGGTAACTAGGTACAGTTAGGAGGAGGTACAGGTAGGTATTGGACAGGTAACTAGGTACAGTACCTTCCAGTAGACAGTTAGGAGGTGGGTATTGGACAGGTAGGTATTGGACAGTTAGGAGGTAACTGGACAGGTACAGTACCATTCAGTCAGACAGTTAGGGAGCTTAGGAGATTAGGTACAGGTAGGTATTGGACAGGTAACTAGGTACAGTACCTTCCAGACAGTTAGGAGGTACAGGTAGGTATTGGACCTTCCAGTACAGACCTTCCAGTAGACAGTTAGGAGCTACAGGTAGGTATTGGACAGGTAACTAGGTACCTTCCAGTAGACAGTTAGGAGCTACAGGTAGGTATTGGACAGGTAACTAGGTACCTTCCAGTAGACAGTTAGGAGGTACAGGTAGGTATTGGACGGGTAACTAGGTACAGTACCTTCCAGTAGACAGTTAGGAGGTACAGGTAGGTATTGGACAGGTAACTAGGTACAGTACCTTCCGGTAGACGAGTTGGGAGGTACCTTGGACGGGTAACTAGTACCTTCCAGCAGACAGTTAGGAGGTACAGGTAGGTATTGGACAGGTAACTAGGTACCTTCCAGTAGACATTAGGAGGTACAGGTAGGTATTGGACAGGTAACTAGGTACAGTACCTTCCAGTAGACAGTTAGGAGGTACAGGTAGGTATTGGACAGGTAACTAGGTACAGTAGGAGGTACAGGTAGGTATTGACAGGTAACTTCCAGTAGACAGTTAGGAGGTACAGGTAGGTATTGGACAGGTAACCAGGTACAGTACCTTCCAGTAGACAGTTAGGAGGTACAGGTAGGTATTGGACAGGTAACTAGGTACAATGCCCTTCCAGTAGACAGTTAGGAGCTACAGGTAGGTATTGGACAGGTAACTAGGTACACCTTCCAGTAGACAGTTAGGAGGTACAGGTAGGTATTGGACAGGTAACTAGGTACAGTACCTTCCAGTAGACAGTTAGGAGCTACAGGTAGGTATTGGACAGGTAACTAGGTACCTTCCAGTAGACAGTTAGGAGATACAGGTAGGTATTGGACAGGTAACTAGGTACAGTGGCCTTCAGTAGACAGTTAGGAGCTACAGGTAGGTATTGGACAGGTAACTAGGTACCTTCCAGTAGACAGTTAGGAGGTACAGGTAGGTATTGGACAGGTAACTAGGGTACCTTCAGTAGACAGTTAGGAGGTACAGGTAGGTATTGGACAGGTAGGTTTAGGTACAGTACCTTCAGTAGACAGTTAGGAGGTACAGGTAGGTATTGGACAGGTAACTAGGGTACCTTCCAGTAGACAGTTAGGAGGTACAGGTAGGTATTGGACAGGTAACTAGGTACCTTCAGTAGACAGTTAGGAGATTACAGGTAGGTATTGGACAGAGGTAACTAGGTACAGTACCTTCAGTAGACAGTTAGGAGGTACAGGTAGGTATTGGACGTAACTAGGTACAGTACCTTCCAGTAGACAGTTAGGAGCTACAGGTAGGTATTCAGGTAACTAGGTACAGACGGGTAACTTCCAGCAGACAAGTTAGGAGTGATACAGGTAGGTATTGGAGGTAACTAGGTACAGTACCTTCCAGTAGACAGTTAGGAGGTACAGGTAGGTATTGGACAGGTAACTAGGTACCTTCCAGTAGACAGTTAGGAGGTACAGGTAGGTATTGGACAGGTAACTAGGTACAGTACCTTCAGTAGACAGTTAGGAGGTACAGGTAGGTATTGGACAGGTAACTAGGTACAGTACCTTCCAGTAGACAGTTAGGAGGTACAGGTAGGTATTGGACAGGTAACTAGGTACAGTACCTTCAGTAGACAGTTAGGAGGTACAGGTAGGTATTGGACAGGTAACTGGGTACAGTACCTTCCAGTAGACAGTTAGGAGGTACAGGTAGGTATTGGACAGGTAACTAGGTACCTTATTGGACAGTAGGAGACAGGTAGGTAGGAGGTACAGGTACCTTAGGTATTGGACAGGTAACTAGGTACAGTACCTTCCAGTAGACAGTTAGGAGGTACGGGTAGGTATTGGACAGGTAACTAGGTACAGTACCTTACAGTAGACAGTTAGGAGGTACAGGTAGGTATTGGTAGGTAATAGGCACAGCAGACCTTAGGTAGACAGTTAGGAGGCAGGTAGGTACCTTCCAGCAGGTTAGGAGTACATAGGTATTGGACAGGTAACAGGTACCTTCCAGTAGACAGTTAGGAGACAGTTAGGAGATACAGGTAGGTATTGGACAGGTAACTAGGTACAGTACCTTCCAGTGACAGTTAGGTACAGGTAGGTATTGGACAGGTAACTAGGTACCTTCCAGTAGACAGATTAGGAGATACAGGTAGGTATTGGACAGGTAACCAGGTACAGTACCTTCCAGTAGACAGTTAGGAGGTACAGGTAGGTATTGGACAGGTAACTAGGTACAGTACCTTCCAGTAGACAGTTAGGAGGTACAGGTAGGTATTGGACAGGTAACTAGGTACAGTACCTTCCAGTAGACAGTTAGGAGGTACAGGTAGGTATTGGACAGGTAACTAGGTACAGTACCTTCAGTAGGTAGGACAGTTATTGGACAGTTAGGAGATACAGGTAGGTATTGGACAGGTAACTAGGTACAGTACCTTCCAGTAGACGATTAGGAATTACAGGTAGGTATTGGACAGGTAACTAGGTATTGGTACAGGTAGGTATTGGACAGGTAACTGGTACAGTACCTTCCAGTAGACAGTTAGGAGGTTAGGCATTGGACAGGTAACTAGGTACAGTACCTTCCAGTAGACAGTTAGGAGGTACAGGTAGGTATTGGACAGGTAACATGGACAGGTACAGTACCTTCCAGTAGACAGTTAGGAGCTACAGGTAGGTATTGGACAGGTAACTAGGTACAGTACCTTCCAGTAGACAGTTAGGAGGTACAGGTAGGTATTGGACAGGTAACTAGGTACAGTACCTTCCAGTAGACAGTTAGGAGGTACAGGTAGGTATTGGACAGGTAACAGGTACAGTACCTTCAGTGAACAGTTAGGAGGTACAGGTAGGTATTGGACAGGTAACTAGGTACAGTACCTTCCAGTAGACAGAGATAGGATTGGACAGGTAACAGGCCTTCCAGTAGGTTAGGAGATACAGGTAGGTATTGGACAGGTAACTAGGTACAGTACCTTCCAGTAGACAGTTAGGATACAGGTAGATACAGGTATGGGTATTGGACAGTTAGGAGGTAACTAGGACAGGTAACTAGTACCTTCCAGTAGACAGTTAGGAGGTACAGGTAGGTATTGGACAGGTAACTAGGTACCTTCCAGTGAACAGTTAGGAGGTACAGGTAGGTATTGGACAGGTAACTGGTACAGTACCTTCAGACAGTTAGGAGGTACAGGTAGGTATTGGACAGGTAACTAGGTACAGTACCTTCCAGTAGACAGTTAGGAGCTACAGGTAGGTATTGGACAGGTAACTAGGTACCTTCAGTAGACAGTTAGGAGGTACAGGTAGGTATTGGACAGGTAACTAGGTACAGTACCTTCCAGTAGACAGTTAGGAGGTACAGGTAGGTATTGGACAGGTAACTAGGTACAGTACCTTCCAGTAGACAGTTAGGAGGTACAGGTAGGTATTGGACAGGTAACTAGGTACAGTACCTTCCAGTAGACAGTTAGGAGCTACAGGTAGGTATTGGACAGGTAACTAGGTACAGTACCTTCAGTAGACAGTTAGGATATACAGGTAGGTATTGGACAGGTAACTAGGTACAGCCTTCCAGTAGACAGTTAGGAGGTACAGGTAGGTATTGGACAGGTAACTAGGTACAGTACCTTCCAGTAGACAGTTAGGAGATACAGGTAGGTATTGGACTAGGTACAGTAGGTAACAGTTAGGAGTACAGGTAGGTATTGGACAGGTAACAGTTAGGAGCTAGGAGATACAGGTAGGTATTGGACAGGTAACTAGGTACAGTACCTTCCAGTATTGGACAGTTAGGAGATACAGGTAGGTTTGGACAGGTAACTAGGTACAGTACCTTCCAGTAGACAGTTAGGAGGTACAGGTAGGTATTGGACAGGTAACTAGGTACAGTACCTTCCAGTAGACAGTTAGAGAGGTACAGGTAGGTATTGGACAGGTAACTAGGTACAGTACCTTCCAGTAGACAGTTAGGAGATACAGGTAGGTATTGGACAGGTAACTAGGTACCTTCCAGTAGACAGTTAGGATATACAGGTAGGTATTGGTAGGTAGTACCTTCCGAACAGTTGGAGGTACCTTCCAGTAGACAGTTAGGAGATACAGGTAGGTATTGGACAGGTAACTAGGTACAGTACCTTCCAGTAGACAGTTAGGAGGTACAGGTAGGTATTGGACAGGTAACTAGGTACAGTACCTTCCAGTAGACAGTTAGGAGGTACAGGTAGGTATTGGACAGGTAACTAGGTACAGTACCTTCCAGTAGACAGTTAGGAGGTACAGGTAGGTATTGGACTAGGGTAACTAGGTACAGTACCTTCCAGTAGACAGTTAGGAGGTACAGGTAGGTATTGGACAGGTAACTAGGTACAGTACCTTCAGGTATTGGACAGGTAACTAGGTACCTTAGTAGACAGTTAGGAGGTACAGGTAGGTATTGGACAGGTAACTAGGTACAGTACCTTCCAGTAGACAGTTAGGAGGTACAGGTAGGTATTGGACAGGTAACTAGGTACAGGTTACAGTACCTTCCAGTAGACAGTTAGGAGATACAGGTAGGTATTGGACAGGTAACTAGGTACAGTACCTTCAGTAGACAGTTAGGAGGTACAGGTAGGTATTGGACAGGTAACTAGGTACAGTACCTTCCAGTAGACAGTTAGGAGGTACAGGTAGGTATTGGACAGGTAACTAGGTACAGTACCTTCCAGTGAGACAGTTAGGAGGTACAGGTAGGTATTGGACAGGTAACTAGGGTACCTTCCAGTACAGTTAGGAGGTACTTCCAGGTAACTAGGTACAGTACCAGTTAGGAGGTACAGGTAGGTATTGGACAGGTAAGGTACAGGTGATGGACAGGTAACAGTACCTTCCAGTAGACAGTTAGGAGGTACAGGTAGGTATTGGACAGGTAACTAGGTACCTTCCAGTAGACAGTTAGGAGGTACAGGTAGGTATTGGACAGGTAACTAGGTACAGTACCTTCCAGTAGACAGTTAGGAGGTACAGGTAGGTATTGGACAGGTAACTAGGTACAGTACCTTCAGTAGACAGTTAGGAGGTACAGGTAGGTATTGGACAGGTAACTAGGTACCTTCCAGTAGACATTAGGAGGTACAGGTAGGTATTGGACGGGTAACTAGGTACAGTACCTTCCAGTAGACAGTTAGGAGTACAGGTAGGTATTGGACAGGTAACTAGGTACAGTACAGTAGACTTACAGGTAGGTATTGGACAGGTAACAACCTTCCAGTAGACAGTTAGGAGGTACAGGTAGGTATTGGACAGGTAACTAGGTACAGTACCTTCCAGTAGACAGTTAGGAGGTACAGGTAGGTATTGGACAGGTAACTAGGTACCTTCCAGTAGACAGTTAGGAGGTACAGGTAGGTATTGGACAGGTAACTAGGTACCTTCCAGCAGACCTTCAGTAAGGTATTGGACAGTTAGGAGGTAGGAGGTACAGGTAGGTATTGGACAGGTAACCAGGTACACAGACCTTCCAGGTAACAGTACCTTCCAGTAACAGTTAGGAGGTACAGGTAGGTATTGGACAGGTAACTAGGTACCTTCAGTAGACAGTTAGGAGGTACAGGTAGGTATTGGACAGGTAACAGGTACAGTAACTTCAGTAGACAGTTAGGAGGTACAGGTAGGTATTGGACAGGTAACTAGGGTACCTTCCAGTAGAAGTTAGGAGTACAGGTAGGGAGGTACAGGTAGACAGGTACAGGTAGGTATTGGACAGGTAACTAGGTACAGTACCTTCCAGTAGACAGTTAGGAGCTACAGGTAGGTATTGGACAGGTAACTAGGGTACCTTCCAGTACCCAGCAGAACAGTTAGGAGATACAGGTAGGTATTGGACAGGTAACTAGGTACAGTACCTTCCAGTAGACAGTTAGGAGCTACAGGTAGGTATTGGACAGGTAACTAGGTACCTTCCAGTAGACAGTTAGGAGATACAGGTAGGTATTGGACAGGTAACTAGGTACAGTACCTTCCAGTAGACAGTTAGGAGCTACAGGTAGGTATTGGACAGGTAACTAGGTACCTTCCAGTAGACAGCTAGGAGGTACAGGTAGGTATTGGACAGGTAACTAGGTACCTTCCAGTAGACAGTTAGGAGGTACAGGTAGGTATTGGACAGGTAACTAGGTACAGTACCTTCCAGTAGACAGTTAGGAGGTACAGGTAGGTATTGGACAGGTAACTAGGTACCTTCCAGTAGACAGTTAGGAGCTACAGGTAGGTATTGGACAGGTGCCTTCCAGTGACAGTTAGGAGATACAGGTAGGTATTGGACAGGTAACTAGGTACAGTACCTTCCAGTAGACAGTTAGGAGGTACAGGTAGGTATTGGACAGGTAACCAGGTACAGTACCTTCCAGTAGACAGTTAGGAGGTACAGGTAGGTATTGGACAGGTAACTAGGTACAGTACCTTCCAGTAGACAGTTAGGAGGTACAGGTAGGTATTGGACAGGTAGGTACCTTCCAGTAGACAGTTAGGAGGTACAGGTAGGTATTGGACAGGTAACTAGGTACAGTACCTTCCAGTAGACAGTTAGGAGGTACAGGTAGGTATTGGACAGGTAACTAGGTACAGTACCTTCCAGTAGACATTAGGAGGTACAGGTAGGTATTGGACAGGTAACTAGGTACCTTCAGTAGACAGTTAGGAGGTACAGGTAGGTATTGGACAGGTAACTAGGTACAGTACCTTCCAGTAGACAGTTAGGTATTGAACAGGTAACTAGGTACAGTACCTTACAGTAGACAGTTAGGAGGTACAGGTAGGTATTGGACAGGTAACTAGGTACAGTACCTTCCAGTAGACAGTTAGGAGGTACAGGTAGGTATTGGACAGGTAACTAGGTACAGTACCTTCCAGTAGACAGTTAGGAGGTACAGGTAGGTATTGGACAGGTAACTAGGTACCTTCCAGTAGACAGTTAGGAGCTACAGGTAGGTATTGGACAGGTAACTAGGTACCTTCCAGTAGACAGTTAGGAGATACAGGTAGGTATTGGACAGGTAACCAGGTACAGTACCTTCCAGTAGACAGTTAGGAGGTACAGGTAGGTATTGGACAGGTAACTAGGTACAGTACAGTAGACAGTTTAGGAGGTACAGGTAGGTATTGGACAGGTAACTAGGTACAGTACCTTCCAGTAGACAGTTAGGAGGTACAGGTAGGTATTGGACTGATTAGGAGGTAACTAGTATTGACAGGGTACAGTACCTTCAGTAGACAGTTAGGAGGTACAGGTAGGTATTGGACAGGTAACTAGGTACCTTCCAGTAGACACAGTTAGGAGTACAGGTAGGTAGGTAAGTACCTTCCAGCAGTACAGGTAGGTATTGGACAGGTAACTAGGTACAGTACCTTCCAGTAGACAGTTAGGAGGTACAGGTAGGTATTGGACGGGTAACTAGGTACAGTACCTTCCAGTAGACAGTTAGGAGGTACAGGTAGGTATTGGACAGGTAACTAGGTACAGTACCTTCAGTAGACAGTTAGGAGGTACAGGTAGGTATTGGACAGGTAACCAGGTAGGTACCTTCCAGTAGACAGTATAGGAGGGTACAGGTAGGTATTGGACAGGTAACTAGGTACAGTACCTTCCAGAACAGTTAGGAGATACAGGTAGGTATTAGGAGGTACAGTACCTTCCAGTACAGGTAGGTATTGGACAGGTAACTGGGTACAGTACCTTCCAGTAGACAGTTAGGAGGTACAGGTAGGTATTGGACAGGTAACTAGGTACAGTACCTTCCAGTAGACAGTTAGGAGGTACAGGTAGGTATTGGACAGGTAACTAGGTACAGTACCTTCCAGTAGACAGTTAGGAGATACAGGTAGGTATTGGACAGGTAACTAGGTACAGTACCTTCAGTGAACAGTTAGGAGATACAGGTAGGTATTGGACAGGTAACTAGGTACAGTACCTTCCAGTAGACAGTTAGGAGGTACAGGTAGGTATTGGACAGGTAACTAGGTACAGTACCTTCCAGTAGACAGTTAGGAGGTACAGGTAGGTATTGGAGGTAACAGGTAGGTATTAGGGACAGGTAGGTATTGGACAGGTAACTAGGTACCTTCCAGTAGACAGTTAGGAGGTACAGGTAGGTATTGGACAGGTAACTAGGTACCTTCCAGTAGACAGTTAGGAGTACAGGTAGGTATTGGACAGGTAACTAGGTACAGTACCTTCCAGTAGACAGTTAGGAGATACAGGTAGGTATTGGACAGGTAACTAGGTAGACAGTACCTTCAGTAGACAGATTAGAGAGGTACAGGTAGGTTTTGGACAGGTAACAGTACCTTCCAGTAGACAGTTAGGAGGTACAGGTAGGTATTGGACAGGTAACTAGGTACAGTACCTTCCAGTAGACAGTTAGGAGGTACAGGTAGGTATTGGACAGGTAACTAGGTACAGTACCTTCCAGTAGACAGTTAGGAGGTACAGGTAGGTATTGGACAGGTAACTAGGTACAGTACCTTCCAGTAGACAGTTAGGAGGTACAGGTAGGTATTGGACAGGTAACTAGGTACAGTACCTTCCAGTAGACAGTTAGGAGTACAGGTAGGTATTGGACAGGTAACTAGGTACAGTACCTTCAGTAGACAGTTAGGATATACAGGTAGGTATTGGACAGGTAACTAGTACAGTACCTTCCAGTAGACAGTTAGGAGATACAGGTAGGTATTGGACAGGTAACTAGGTACCTTCCAGTAGACAGTTAGGAGGTACAGGTAGGTATTGGACAGGTAACAGGTACAGTACCTTCCAGTGAGACAGTTAGGAGGTACAGGTAGGTATTGGACAGGTAACTAGGTACAGTACCTTCCAGTAGACAGTTAGGAGGTACAGGTAGGTATTGGACAGGTAACTAGGTACAGTACCTTCAGTAGACAGTTAGGAGATACAGGTAGGTATTGGACAGGTAACTAGGGTACAGTACCTTCCAGTAGACAGTTAGGAGGTAGGTAGGTATTGGACAGGTAACTAGGTACCTTCCAGTAGACAGTTAGGAGGTACAGGTAGGTATTGGACAGGTAACTAGGTACAGTACCTTCCAGTGAGACAATTAGGAGGTACAGGTAGGTATTGGACAGGTAACTAGGTACAGTACCTTCCAGTAGACAGTTAGGAGCTACAGGTAGGTATTAGGTAACTAGGTACCTTCCAGTAGACAGTTAGGAGATACAGGTAGGTATTGGACAGGTAACTAGGTACAGTACCTTCCAGTAGACAGTTAGGAGGTACAGGTAGGTATTGGACAGGTAACTAGGTACAGTACCTTCCAGTAGACAGTTAGGAGTACAGGTAGGTATTGGACGGGTAACTAGGTACAGTACCTTCCAGTGAACAGTTAGGAGGTACAGGTAGGTATTGGACAGGTAACTAGGGTACCTTCCAGTAGACAGTTAGGAGGTTAGGAGGTATTGGACAGGTAGGTATTGGAGGTACAGGTAGGTAACAGGTAACAGTACCTTCCAGTAGACAGTTAGGAGGTACAGGTAGGTATTGGACAGGTAACTAGGTACAGTACCTTCCAGTAGACAGTTAGGAGCTACAGGTAGGTATTGGACAGGTACCTTCCAGTAGACAGTTAGGACCTTGGACAGGGTAACCAGGTACAGTCCAGTAGACAGTTAGGAGGTACAGGTAGGTATTGGACAGGTAACTAGGTACCTTCCAGTAGACAGTTAGGAGGTACAGGTAGGTATTGGACAGGTAACTAGGTACAGTACCTTCCAGTAGACAGTTAGGAGGTACAGGTAGGTATTGGACAGGTAACTAGGTACAGTACCTTCCAGTAGACAGTTAGGAGGTACAGGTAGGTATTGGACAGGTAACTAGGTACAGTACCTTCCAGTAGACAGTTAGTACAGGTAGGTATTAGGTAACTAGGTACCTTCCAGTAGACAGTTAGGAGGTACAGGTAGGTATTGGACAGGTAACTAGGTACAGTACCTTCCAGTAGACAGTTAGGAGGTACAGGTAGGTATTGGACAGGTAACTAGGTACCTTCAGTAGACAGTTAGGAGATACAGGTAGGTATTGGACAGGTAACTAGGTACAGTACCTTCCAGTAGACAGTTAGGAGATACAGGTAGGTATTGGACAGGTAACTAGGTACCTTCCAGTAGACAGTTAGGAGGTACCTATTGGACAGGTAACAGGTACCTTCCAGTAGACAGTTAGGAGGTACAGGTAGGTATTGGACAGGTAACTAGGTACAGTACCTTCCAGTAGACAGTTAGGAGGTACAGGTAGGTATTGGACAGGTAACTAGGTAACAGTGACAGTTAGGTACAGTAGTAGACTTAGGAGATACAGGTAGGTATTGGACAGGTAACTAGGTACAGTACCTTAGACAGTTAGGAGGTACAGGTAGGTATTGGACAGGTAACTAGGTACAGTACCTTCCAGTAGACAGTTAGGAGGTACAGGTTATTGGGAGGTAACAGGTACAGTATTGGACAGTTAGGAGGTACAGGTAGGTATTGACAGGTACAGGTACCTTCCAGTAGACAGTTAGGAGGTACAGGTAGGTATTGGACAGGTAACTAGGTACAGTACCTTCCAGTAGACAGTTAGGAGGTACAGGTAGGTATTTGGTACCTTCCAGCAGACAGTTAGGAGGTACAGGTAGGTATTGACAGGTAACTAGGTACAGTACCTTCCAGTAGACAGTTAGGGAGATACAGGTAGGTATTGGACAGGTAACTAGGTACAGTACCTTCCAGTAGACAGTTAGGAGGTACAGGTAGGTATTGGACAGGTAACTAGGTACAGTACCTTCCAGTAGACAGTTAGGAGGTACAGGTAGGTATTGGACAGGTAACAGTTTGGAGGCACAGGTACAGTACCTTCCAGTAGACAGTTAGGGAGTACAGGTAGGTATTGGACAGGTAACTAGGTACAGTACCTTCCAGTAGACAGTTAGGAGGTACAGGTAACCAGGTATTGACAGTTAGGAGGTACAGGTAGGTATTGGACAGGTAACTAGGTACAGTACCTTCCAGTAGACAGTTAGGAGGTACAGGTAGGTATTGACAGGTAACTAGGTACAGTACCTTCCAGTAGACAGTTAGGAGGTACACAGGTATTAGGTACAGGTAGGTATTGGACAGGCACAGGCACCTTCCAGAGACATTAGGAGGTACAGGTAGGTATTGGACAGGTAACTAGGTACAGTACCTTCCAGTAGACAGTTAGGAGGTACAGGTAGGTATTGGACAGGTAACTAGGTACAGTACCTTCCAGTAGACAGTTAGAGAGGTGGACAGGTAGGTATTGGACAGGTAAGGTAGGTATTGGACAGTAACTAGGTACCTTCCAGTAGACAGTTAGGAGGTACAGGTAGGTATTGGACAGGTAACTAGGTACAGTACCTTCCAGTAGACAGTTAGGAGGTACAGGTAGGTATTGGACAGGTAACTAGGTACCTTCCAGTAGACAGTTAGGAGGTACAGGTAGGTATTGGACAGGTAACCAGGTACAGTACCTTCCAGTAGACAGTTAGGAGATACAGGTAGGTATTGGACAGGTAACTAGGTACAGTACCTTCCAGTAGACAGTTAGGAGGTACAGGTAGGTATTGGACAGGTAACTAGGTACAGTACCTTCCAGTAGACAGTTAGGAGGTACAGGTAGGTATTGGACAGGTAACTAGGTACAGTACCTTCCAGTAGACAGTTAGGAGGTACAGGTAGGTATTGGACAGGTAACTAGGCACAGCACCTTCCAGCAGACAGTTAGGAGGTACAGGTAGGTATTGGACAGGTAACTAGGTGGCACCCAGCAGACAGTTAGGAGATACTTGACAGGTAACAGCACCCAGACAGACATTAGGAGTACAGGTAGGATTGGGACAGGTAGGTATTGACAGTTAGGGAGGCTATAGGTATTGGACAGGTAACAGGTACACCTTCCAGTAGACAGTTAGGAGGTACAGGTAGGTATTGGACAGGTAACTAGGTACCTTCCAGTAGACAGTTAGATATACAGGTAGGTATTACAGGTAACTAGGTACCTTCCAGGACAGTTAGGTAACAGGTAGGTGGACAGGTAACCAGGGCACCTTCCAGCAGACAGTTAGGAGGTACAGGTAGGTATTGGACAGGTAACTAGGGTACCTTCCAGTAGACAGTTAGGAGGTACAGGTAGGTATTGGACAGGTAACTAGGTACCTTCCAGTAGACAGTTAGGAGGTACAGGTAGGTATTGGACAGGTAACTAGGTACAGTACCTTCCAGTAGACAGGTTATTGACAGGTACAGGCAGTACCTCCAGCAGTATTGGACAGGTAGGTATTGACTAGGTAACTAGGTAGCACCTTCCAGTAGACAGTTAGGAGGTACAGGTAGGTATTGGACAGGTAACAGGTACAGTACCTTCCAGCAGACAGTTAGGAGATACAGGTAGGTATTGGACAGGTAACTAGGTACAGTACCTTCCAGCAGACAGTTAGGAGGTACAGGTAGGTATTGGACAGGTAACTAGGTACCTTCCAGTAGACAGTTAGGAGGTACAGGTAGGTATTGGACAGGTAACTAGGGTACCTTCCAGTAGACAGTTAGGAGGACAGGTACAGTACCTTCCAGTAGTATTAGGAGGTACAGGTAATTGGACAGGTAACAGCACACCTTCCAGCAGACAGTTAGGAGGTACAGGTAGGTATTGGACAGGTAACTAGGTACAGTACCTTCCAGTAGACAGTTAGGAGGTACAGGTAGGTATTGGACAGGTAACTAGGCACCTTCCAGTAGACAGTTAGGAGGTACAGGTAGGTATTGACAGGTAAGGTACAGGCACTTCCAGTAGACAGTTAGGAGGTACAGGTAGGTATTGGACAGGTAACCAGGTACAGTACCTTCCAGTAGACAGTTAGGAGCTACAGGTAGGTATTGACAGGTAACTAGGTACAGTACCTTCCAGTAGACAGTTAGGAGGTACAGGTAGGTATTGGACAGGTAACTAGGTACAGTACCTTCCAGTAGACAGTTAGGAGGTACAGGTAGGTATTGACAGGTAACTAGGTACAGTACCTTCCAGTAGACAGTTAGGAGGTACAGGTAGGTATTGGACAGGTAACTAGGTACAGTACCTTCCAGTAGACAGTTAGGAGATACAGGTAGGTATTGGACAGGTAACTAGGTAGACAGTTAGGAGCCAGGTAGGTATTGGACAGGTGACCTTACAGTAGACAGTTAGGAGGTACAGGTAGGTATTGGACAGGTAACTAGGTACAGTACCTTCCAGTAGACAGTTAGGAGGTACAGGTAGGTATTGGACAGGTAACTAGGTACAGGAGGTACAGGTAGGTATTGACAGGTAACTTACCCAGTAGACAGTTAGAGGTACAGGTAGGTATTGGACATGTAACCAGGTACAGTAACCTTCCAGTAGACAGTTAGGAGGTACAGGTAGGTATTGGACAGGTAACCAGGTACCTTCCAGTAGACAGTTAGGAGCTACAGGTAGGTATTGGACAGGTAACTAGGTACCTTACAGTACCTTCCAGTAGACAGTTAGGAGGTACAGGTAGGTATTGGACAGGTAACTAGGCACAGTACCTTCCAGTAGACAGTTAGGAGCTACAGGTAGGTATTGGACAGGTAACTAGGTACCTTCCAGTAGACCTTCCAGTAGACAGTACCTTTAGGTTAGAGGTACAGGTAGGTATTGGACAGGTAACTAGGTACCTTCCAGTAGACAGTTAGGAGGTACAGGTAGGTATTGGACAGGTAACTAGGTACAGTACCTTCCAGTAGACAGTTAGAGGTACAGGTAGGTATTGGACAGGTAACTAGGTACAGTACCTTCCAGTAGACAGTTAGGAGGTACAGGTAGGTATTGGACAGGTAACAGTTAGGAGGTACAGGTAGGTACCTTCAGTAGACAGTTAGGAGGTACAGGTAGGTATTGGACAGGTAACTAGGTACAGTACCTTCCAGTAGACAGTTAGGAGGTACAGGTAGGTATTGGACAGGTAACTAGGTACAGTACCTTCCAGTAGACAGTTAGAGGTACAGGTAGGTATTGGACAGGAGGTACAGTACCTTCCAGTAGACAGTTAGGAGGTACAGGTAGGTATTGGACAGGGTACAGGTATTGGACAGGTAGGTATTGGACAGGTAACTAGGTACAGTACCTTCCAGTAGACAGTTAGGAGGTACAGGTAGGTATTGGACAGGTAACTAGGTACCTTCCAGTAGACAGTTAGGAGGTACAGGTAGGTATTGGACAGGTAACTAGGTACAGTACCTTCCAGTAGACAGTTAGGAGGAACGGGTAGGTATTGAACAGGTAACTAGGTACAGTACCTTACAGTAGACAGTTAGGAGGTACAGGTAGGTATTGGACAGGTAACCAGGTACAGTACCTTCCAGTAGACAGTTAGGAGGTACAGGTAGGTATTGGACAGGTAACTAGGTACAGTACCTTCCAGTAGACAGTTAGGAGGTACAGGTAGGTATTGGACAGGTAACTAGGTACCTTCCAGTAGACAGTTAGGAGCTACAGGTAGGTATTGGACAGGTAACTAGGTACCTTCCAGTAGACAGTTAGGAGATACAGGTAGGTATTGGACAGCTAACCAGGTACAGTACCTTCCAGTAGACAGTTAGGAGGTACAGGTAGGTATTGGACAGGTAACTAGGTACAGTACCTTCCAGTAGACAGTTAGGAGGTACAGGTAGGTATTGGACAGGTAACTAGGTACAGTACCTTCCAGTAGACAGTTAGGAGGTACAGGTAGGTATTGGACAGGTAACTAGTACAGTACCTTCCAGTAGACAGTTAGGAGGTACAGGTAGGTATTGGACAGGTAACTAGGTACCTTCAGTAGACAGTTAGGAGGTACAGGTAGGTATTGGACAGGTAACTAGGTACAGTACCTTCCAGTAGACAGTTAGGAGGTACAGGTAGGTATTGGACAGGTAACTAGGTACAGTACCTTCCAGTAGACAGTTAGGAGGTACAGGTAGGTATTGGACAGGTAACATAGGTACAGTACCTTCCAGTAGACAGTTAGGAGCTACAGGTAGGTATTGGACAGGTAACTAGGTACCTTCCAGTAGACAGTTAGGAGGTACAGGTAGGTATTGGACAGGTAACTAGGTACAGTACCTTCCAGTAGACAGTTAGGAGGTACAGGTAGGTATTGGACAGGTAACTAGGTACAGTACCTTCCAGTAGACAGTTTAGAGGTACAGGTAGGTATTGGACAGGTAACTAGGTACCTTCCAGTAGACAGTTAGGAGGTACAGGTAGGTATTGTACAGGTAACTAGGTACCTTCCAGTAGACAGTTAGGAGGTACAGGTAGGTATTGGACAGGTAACTAGGTACAGTACCTTCCAGTAGACAGTTAGGAGGTACAGGTAGGTATTGGACAGGTAACTAGGTACAGTACCTTCCAGTAGACAGTTAGGAGGTACAGGTAGGTATTGGACAGGTAACTAGGTACAGTACCTTCCAGTAGACAGTTAGGAGGTACAGGTAGGTATTGGACAGGTAACATAGGTACAGTACCTTCCAGTAGACAGTTAGGAGGTACAGGTAGGTATTGGACAGGTAACTAGGTACCTTCCAGTAGACAGTTAGGAGGTACAGGTAGGTATTGGACAGGTAACTAGGTACAGTACCTTCCAGTAGACAGTTAGGAGGTACAGGTAGGTATTGGACAGGTAACTAGGTACAGTACCTTCCAGTAGACAGTTAGGAGGTACAGGTAGGTATTGGACAGGTAACATAGGTACAGTACCTTCCAGTAGACAGTTAGGAGCTACAGGTAGGTATTGGACAGGTAACTAGGTACCTTCCAGTAGACAGTTAGGAGGTACAGGTAGGTATTGGACAGGTAACTAGGTACCTTCCAGTAGACAGTTAGGAGGTACAGGTAGGTATTGGACAGGTAACTAGGTACAGTACCTTCCAGTAGACAGTTAGGAGGTACAGGTAGGTATTGGACAGGTAACTAGGTACAGTACCTTCCAGTAGACAGTTAGGAGGTACAGGTAGGTATTGGACAGGTAACTAGGTACCTTCCAGTAGACAGTTAGGAGGTACAGGTAGGTATTGGACAGGTAACTAGGTACAGTACCTTCCAGTAGACAGTTAGGAGGAACGGGTAGGTATTGAACAGGTAACTAGGTACAGTACCTTACAGTAGACAGTTAGGAGGTACAGGTAGGTATTGGACAGGTAACTAGGTACAGTACCTTCCAGTAGACAGTTAGGAGGTACAGGTAGGTATTGGACAGGTAACTAGGTACAGTACCTTCCAGTAGGCAGTTAGGAGGTACAGGTAGGTATTGGACAGGTAACTAGGTACCTTCCAGTAGACAGTTAGGAGGTACAGGTAGGTATTGGACAGGTAACTAGGTACCTTCCAGTAGACAGTTGGGAGGTACAGGTAGGTATTGAACAGGTAACTAGGTATAGTACCTTCCAGTAGACAGTTAGGAGGTACAGGTAGGTATTGGACAGGTAACTAGGTACCTTCCAGTAGACAGTTAGGAGGTACAGGTAGGTATTGGACAGGTAACTAGGTACAGTACCTTCCAGTAGACAGTTAGGAGGTACAGGTAGGTATTGAACAGGTAACTAGGTACAGTACCTTCCAGTAGACAGTTAGGAGGTACAGGTAGGTATTGGACAGGTAACTAGGTACAGTACCTTCCAGTAGACAGTTAGGAGGTACAGGTAGGTATTGGACAGGTAACCAGGTACAGTACCTTCCAGTAGACAGTTAGGAGGTACAGGTAGGTATTGGACAGGTAACTAGGTACCTTCCAGTAGACAGTTAGACCTTCCAGGTAACTAGGTACAGACCTTCCAGTAGACAGTTAGGAGATACAGGTAGGTATTGGACAGGTAACTAGGTACAGTACCTTCCAGTAGACAGTTAGGAGATACAGGTAGGTATTGGACAGGTAACTAGGTACCTTCCAGTAGACAGTTAGGAGGTACAGGTAGGTATTGGACAGGTAACTAGGTACCTTCCAGTAGACAGTTAGGAGGTACAGGTAGGTATTGGACAGGTAACTAGGTACAGTACCTTCCAGTAGACAGTTAGGAGGTACAGGTAGGTATTGGACAGGTAACTAGGTACAGTACCTTCCAGTAGATAGTTAGGAGGTACAGGTAGGTATTGGACAGGTAACTAGGTACAGTACCTTCCAGTAGACAGTTAGGAGGTACAGGTAGGTATTGGACAGGTAACATAGGTACAGTACCTTCCAGTAGACAGTTAGGAGCTACAGGTAGGTATTGGACAGGTAACTAGGTACCTTCCAGTAGACAGTTAGGAGGTACAGGTAGGTATTGGACAGGTAACTAGGTACAGTACCTTCCAGTAGACAGTTAGGAGGTACAGGTAGGTATTGGACAGGTAACTAGGTACAGTACCTTCCAGTAGACAGTTTAGAGGTACAGGTAGGTATTGGACAGGTAACTAGGTACCTTCCAGTAGACAGTTAGGAGGTACAGGTAGGTATTGGACAGGTAACTAGGTACCTTCCAGTAGACAGTTAGGAGGTACAGGTAGGTATTGGACAGGTAACTAGGTACAGTACCTTCCAGTAGACAGTTAGGAGGTACAGGTAGGTATTGGACAGGTAACTAGGTACAGTACCTTCCAGTAGACAGTTAGGAGGTACAGGTAGGTATTGGACAGGTAACCAGGTACAGTACCTTCCAGTAGACAGTTAGGAGGTACAGGTAGGTATTGGACAGGTAACATAGGTACAGTACCTTCCAGTAGACAGTTAGGAGGTACAGGTAGGTATTGGACAGGTAACTAGGTACCTTCCAGTAGACAGTTAGGAGGTACAGGTAGGTATTGGACAGGTAACTAGGTACAGTACCTTCCAGTAGACAGTTAGGAGGTACAGGTAGGTATTGGACAGGTAACTAGGTACAGTACCTTCCAGTAGACAGTTAGGAGGTACAGGTAGGTATTGGACAGGTAACATAGGTACAGTACCTTCCAGTAGACAGTTAGGAGCTACAGGTAGGTATTGGACAGGTAACTAGGTACCTTCCAGTAGACAGTTAGGAGGTACAGGTAGGTATTTGACAGGTAACTAGGTACAGTACCTTCCAGTAGACAGTTTAGAGGTACAGGTAGGTATTGGACAGGTAACTAGGTACCTTCCAGTAGACAGTTAGGAGGTACAGGTAGGTATTGGACAGGTAACTAGGTACCTTCCAGTAGACAGTTAGGAGGTACAGGTAGGTATTGGACAGGTAACTAGGTACCTTCCAGTAGACAGGTAGGAGGTACAGGTAGGTATTGGACAGGTAACTAGGTACCTTCCAGTAGACAGGTAGGAGGTACAGGTAGGTATTGGATAGGTAACTAGGTACAGTACCTTTCCTTCATCATCGAAGAGCTGCAGCTTTCCAGTGTCGGTCAGCTTGACCTCAGCTCCGATGGCCACTCCCTGCCCGGAGTCTACCCACACCCATTCACCCTGTGGGAGGGGAGGGGGGTGATGTACTTAGTCAATACTAAGAATACTGGACTACATACTGAGATAAAACTATGGAAAATTCACCTGCACAGACATACTATGAAAGATATTGCTTAAAATCCTTTGAACTATTCTCCCGAAATAATGTTTAAATTCAGTCTGTGACATATTTTCTGTCAAATGTTGAGGATAGATCCTGTTTCTAATCATACAAGCAGATCTCAAACATTTTGTATGAGAAGAGTACAGTAATAGGTGTCTTACCTTCCTCAAAACCACCATGATTAAAAAATGTCTCGTCTCCAATCTATAGATTTAGAGAAAAAAAAAACACAGGTGTATATGAAACCATATCGTGTAGAAAGTGCACTACGAAGTGCACTACGTTTGACCAGAGCCCTATTGGGCCCTGGTCAAAATGTATTGCACTATCCTGGGAATAGTGTGACATTTTGGATACAGACAATATATCAGTGGTATAAAATGGCTGCCATGTCAGCCAAGACCCTCCTTTTTACAGTAAAACAATATTGACACATTGTGACAGCTGATGGTTAAGGCCTTGTGATTCCTGCTCCAATATATTGAATTTAAGTTTAGGTTTCACTGTCTCATATGAAATCAAATGATTCAATAGAATCTGAATCCCATTAAGAACCAAATCCCATTTAAATCCCATTAAGAATCAAATCCCATTTAAATCCCATTAAGTTAAGACAATTACGGTTCAAACCACCCACTATAGCAGCCCATGTCTTACCTGTAGAGGTTATATTGCTGTAGAGGTCTATTAGAAAGCTCTCCCTGGTCCTGTAGACAGTTCAGTCCTCAGCCACCGTTCAATTGTCTGTCCTGTCCAGTCCGTCCAAGAGAAATAAAAGAGACAGTACTGTGAACCAGGAAACAGGAGGACAGTGAGCTATGCCAACACAGCACAGCCAGCACCCCTTTATGGCCTGAAGACTTTGATCTCAGACACCCAGCACGGGAAATAATCAGGGCAGTTACAGTCAACGCATGGCAGGTAGGTCCAGTAGAGGTAACACCCAGCACAGGTACACTGACGGGAAGGAATAACCCGAGGAGGGCCTAACCCGAGGAAGGCCTAACCCGAGGAAGGCCTAACCCGACGAAAGCCTAACCCGAGGAAGACCTAACCCGAGGAAGGCCTAACCCGACGAAGGCCTAACCCGACGAAGGCCTAACCCGAGGAAAGCCTAACCCGAGGAAAGCCTAACCCGAGGAAGGCCTAACCCGACGAAGGCCTAACCCGAGGAAGGCCTAACCCGAGGAAAGCCTAACCCGAGGAAGGCCTAACCCGAGGAAGGCCTAACCCGAGGAAAGCCTAACCCGAGGAAGGCCTAACCCGAGGAAAGCCTAACCCGAGGAAGGCCTAACCCGAGGAAGGCCTAACCCGAGGAAAGCCTAACCCGAGGGAAGCCTAACCCGAGGAAGGCCTAACCCGAGGAAAGCCTAACCCGAGGAAAGCCTAACCCGATGAAAGCCTAACCCGAGGAAGGCCTAACCCGAGGAAGGCCTAACCCGACGAAGGCCTAACCCGAGGAAGGCCTAACCCGAGGAAGACCTAACCCGAGGAAGGCCTAACCCGACGAAGGCCTAACCCGAGGAAGGCCTAACCCGAGGAAGGCCTAACCCGAGGAAAGCCTAACCCGAGGAAAGCCTAACCCGAGGGAAGCCTAACCCGAGGAAGGCCTAACCCGAGGAAAGCCTAACCCGAGGAAGACCTAACCCGAGGAAGGCCTAACCCGACGAAGGCCTAACCCGAGGAAGGCCTAACCCGAGGAAGGCCTAACCCGAGGAAAGCCTAACCCGAGGAAAGCCTAACCCGAGGGAAGCCTAACCCGAGGAAGGCCTAACCCGAGGAAAGCCTAACCCGAGGAAGGCCTAACCCGATGAAAGCCTAACCCGAGGAAGGCCTAACCCGAGGAAAGCCTAACCCGAGGAAGGCCTAACCCGAGGAAAGCCTAACCCGAGGAAAGCCTAACCCGATGAAAGCCTAACCCGAGGAAGGCCTAACCCGACGAAGGCCTAACCCGAGGAAAGCCTAACCCGAGGAAGACCTAACCCGAGGAAGGCCTAACCCGACGAAGGCCTAACCCGAGGAAGGCCTAACCTGACGAAGGCCTAACCCGAGGAAGGCCTAACCCGAGGACGACCTAACCCGAGGAAAGCCTAACCCGAGGAAGACCTAACCCGAGGAAAGCCTAACCCGAGGAAGACCTAACCCGAGGAAGGCCTAACCCGAGTTGGCCCACCCTGAGGTCTAAAGGGAAGGGATACCTTATATCAACCAACCCCGTCTCAAACCTTTCTCTTTGTCGCATCACGGTTTCTATTCCAGCATTAGGATAGGTGGTGTCGTCAAACCTCTGTGAGTAACAGGAACGGCATGTAAAAGAGGGCTGTAAAAAGCAGCCTAATAAAATCTGAATTACATTATATTAAAGTGGGATTGCTACACTAAATGCATCATAAACAATGTTGATTAAGTTAACTGCAGTGCCTTCAGAAAGTATTCATACCCTTGGACTTATTCCACATTTTATTGTGTTACAACCTGAATTATAAATGGATTAAATAGTTATTTTTTTCTCTCTCACTCATCTACACACAAAATAATGAAAAAGTGAAAATACGTTTTTACAAATGTATTTAAAATGAAATACAGTTAGTATTCGCACCTTTTAGTCAATACTTTGTAGAAGCACCTTTGGCAACGATTACAGATGTGAGTCTTTCTGGGTAATTCTCAAAGAGCTTTCCACACCTGGATTCTGTAAACATTTACCCATCAATCTTTAAAGAAATTCTTCAAGATCTGTCAAATTGGTTGTTGATCATTGCTAGACAACCATTTTCAGGTCTTGCCACAGATTTTCAAGTAGGTCAAAACTGTAACTCAGCCACTCAGGAACATTCACTGTCTTCTTGATAAGTAACTCTAGTGTAGATTGACCTTGTGTTTCAGGTTATTGTCTTGCTGAAAGGTGAATTAATCTCCCAGTTTAAGTTGGAAAGCAAACTGAACCAGGTTTTACTCCAGGATTTTGCCTGTGTTTAGCTCCATTCAGATTATTTTTATCCTGAAAACTCCCCAGTCCTTAACGACTACAAGCACACCCATAACATGATGCAGCCACCACAATGCTTGAAAATATTGAGAGTGGTTGCATTGGAATTGCCCCAAACAGAACACTTTGTATAAAGGACTAAATGCTCCAACAGTAAAAAAAAAATCAACAATACACACAAATCTAATAAGTAAAATAATGGAATTAAGAAAATAAGAAATATTAGGAAGAGCAAAGAGGACAAGTACATTAGAGTGTCTAGTTTGAGAAACAGACGCCTCACAAGTCCTCAACTGGCAGCTTCATTAAATAGTACCCGCAAAACACCAGTCTCAACATCAACAGTGAAGAGGTGATTCTGGGATACTGGCCTTCTAGGCAGAGTTCCTCTGTCCAGTGTCTGTGTTCTTTTGCCCATCTTAATCTTTTATTTTTATTGGCCAGTCTGAGATGTGGCTTTTTCTTTGACACTCTGCCTTAGAAGGACAGCCTCTTCACTGTTGACGTTGAGACTGGTGTTTTGCGAGTACTATTTAATGAAGCTGCCAGTTGAGGACTTGTGAGGCGTCTGTTTCTCAAACTAGACACTCTAATGTACTTGTCCTCTTGCTCAGTTGTGCACCGGGGCCTCCCACTCTTCTAGTTAGAGACAGTTTGCACTGTTCTGTGAAGGGAGTAGTACACAGAGTTGTACGTGATCTTCAGTTTCTTGGCAATTTCTCACATGGAATAGCCTTCATTTCTCAGAACAAGAATAGACTAACTAGTTTCAGAAGACAGGTCTTTGTTTCTGGCCATTTTGAGCCTTTAATCGAACCCACAAATGCCGATGCCCCACATACTCAAAGTTCTACTCTTACAATGACATAAGTGAGTTCTACTCTTACAATTACATAAGTGAGTTCTACTCTTACAATTTCTTTAAACATAAATGCACTGTAAGCTTTCAAAACAAAACAACAACAAAGCAGCCATTTTTTATTTCAGTATCAAATCATTTCTGGGTAACAATGGGCTCCGGAGTGGCGCAGTGGTCTAAGGCACTCCATCTCAGTCCTAGAGGCGTCACTACAGACCCTGGTTCGATTCCAGGCTGAATGACAACTGGCCGTGAACGCCCAGCATCGTCTGGGTTAGGGTTTGGCCCTGGGGTAGGCCATCATTGTAAATAAGAGTTTGTTCTTAACTGACTTGCCTGGTTAAATAAAAAAACAATCACCTTACTGTTGATTGGTTTCAATTAAACTGGTAAACAAAAATAGCTTCTTAGAGCAATTTCTCAATCAAGAACTTTGCTAGGACTGCCTGTGAGTGGTCTGAATGGGGAGAGGAAAACTGAAAACGAGTTGTTATTGGCAGAGAGGTTTGGAACTCTCTTTCTTATTGGTCTATTAGCTAATTTACCACTTGGTGACATCACCAGGCAGGTCAAAACTCCATCCCACCAAAACATATAAACAGCTCTTACACTAAAAGGGCATTATCATAATTTTCACCATTTTACAGTATTATTCCAATCTCATAGTGTGGATATATATATATATATATATATAAAACACAGGAACATCCTGTTTTTGAGTGCACGGGGCCTTTACAACTGCAAAGTTCTCTCTGCCTCATGGCAAAATGTGTAGAATTGCAGAAAATGAACTTTTAAAAAAAAAAATGGCAAAATTGTATCTATGATGCCAAGAATCGTGCTTTTCAAATGTTTCCCCGGGACTTGGTTCGTCCAGCCATGAACTGCAGACATAGGAAAAGTAACAGTAGGCTATTTTTATATTTTTTATCTCACTTGAGTTGTGTTCTGATTACGAGGGGGTCCCTGATGAATTTGCGATGACACGAAAGGGGTCCCCAAAGCGTTTCAGAACCCCTGATATAGTCAACTCCACAACAATGGGAACATCCACGTCTTCACAGTACACATAAAACAAAAATGACTTGAGAATACCGTTTCCTTGAAGTAGTTTTACTAGAATAACAGAGAACCCATGTACAATAGCTGAATTTTCAGGCCCAGTGTCTGATCATAACATCTGAAAAAAGAAGCACAACATGTTTTTATGAAGTACAAAACCACAAAATTAGCAACAAAAAAAGACAATGGAAAAAAAGCGAACAAGTAAAACACTTTCATATTGAACTTCTTATAATTTGAACAGAAATCAGTTCCTGACATTGTAGTTACACGACAAGCACAATACTTCCTTCTAAAACCAAACGCATAATGTACGGTCATCAATCACACCATGAAACATTACCCACTATGTTAGTCAGCCATTTCAATACATTACCCACTATGCTAGTCAGCCATTTCAATACATTACCCACTATGCTAGTCAGCCATTTCAATACATTACCCACTATGCTAGTCAGCCATTTCAATACATTACCCACTATGCTAGTCAGCCATTTCAATACATTACCCACTATGCTAGTCAGCCATTTCAATACATTACCCACTATGCTCGTCAGCCATTTCAAAACATCTCTGCATGTAAAACTCATTCATTATCAAATAAATATCTGAAAATAATAAAACACTCCACGCCAATATTTTCATCATCGTTAAAGTTCTGCACATACAGTACAATTAAGTCTGTTGATGGAGCCCCATCTTCCAATATAAGAAATATAAAAAAATATTGAAACAAAAATGGGCATTGTTTATCAAGACAATATAAATGCCGAAAATGGAAACAGAACAGGAAGTTGTAAATAAATATAGCATATTTTAAAGATGAGTCATAAAGATTTGATTTCTGCCAGTAGTTGTGAAAGTAACGCCCCAAAGCGAGACATTGTTGAACAAAGTCATTCACTACATACGATGTGTTACAGACTCGTTTTTCCCCCCTTTCATATGATGATGTTACCAAATCGTACAACATGTTTGAAGTTTGTAAGTGCTTAAGGTTCCGTTCAACCTCTGCTTTTTTTTGGACAAGAAGTAACTTGAACTGAATGATACCAAAATAAA
Source organism: Oncorhynchus nerka (assembly GCF_034236695.1). Lineage (NCBI taxonomy): Eukaryota > Metazoa > Chordata > Actinopteri > Salmoniformes > Salmonidae > Oncorhynchus > Oncorhynchus nerka. Next base: position 95,317,317 of record NC_088419.1, on the reverse strand, counting down.
CTGGAAAACCGATAGACCTGAGCTCTGTAAAAAAAAGTCAAACAAAACAGAAGGGGCCCTTCAGGCAGTGTTGTCTTCCAAATGGCATCCTATTCCCTACGTAGTGCACTACTTTTGTTCAGGACACATAGGGCTCTAGTCAAAGTAGTGCACTACGAGGGTATAGGTTCCATAGGGCTCTAGTCAAAAGTAGTGCACTACGTAGGGTATAGGGTTCCATAGGGCTCTAGTCAAAAGTAGTGCACTACATAGGGTATAGGGTTCCATAGGGCTCTAGTCAATAGTAGTGCACTATATAGGGTTCCATAGGGCTCTAGTCAATAGTAGTGCACTATATAGGGAATAGGGTGCCATTTGGATGACAGAGTGTTGAGTCTTCTTCAGTGAGAACATATTCCTAGAGGGATTCCCTCCAGACAGTGAGCTCTGACTGAAGCAACAGGAGGGTTCTAGTTATGTTGTCCATCCAGCTTCAGTGCTCAGACAGAGATAAGAGGGTGTGGGGTGAGTAGCTGTCATAGTACCAACAGTTCCACCTCTAGCTCCCAGCAGCTCTTCCCCCCTGTCCTCCCGTTCGGGCAGGGGCAGAGGTGGGTCGTGTTCATTAGGCACGTAAGCAGCAACAACAAACAAAACAGGAGGGACTACCCCTTGACTTATCCACTGAGAAACGTTTACATTTTCTTCTTCCGTTGCAAAAAGGTTTTAAAACACATCGCTGTAACGAACAGATCCATGACGTTGGTGACGGAACAGGAAGTCCAGGCTAGGCCCGATCCTTACGTTTCAGTTTGTTAGACTTTTGACAGCTCCGTTCTGGTTGAGCAGCTTCAGGACCTTGTCTTTGTGGTCAGAACCTTCATCATAGTGTCCCGGGCCTCTGTAACCTGGTCCATCACTAGCTTACAACGCTGTATGTTACCCTGCACACAGAACCAACATTTAGTTAGACCTACATGACAACACTGTAGAAGTATCACAAGTATCACACTATTTGAGTATAAAAACAAATCGATGCACTGAAATTGTCTGGACTTTGTGACTGTGACTAAATAAACTTGTGACTTTTGTGTAATGTGAGCAAAAGGATTTCCTCTTGAAGGACAATAAATGTCATCAGGTGCTCAACCAATCAATCAATCAATCGCTTAATCAATCAATCCACGTACCTGTATGAGTTAACCTATAATGATGATGTGGTTAAGAAGAGTGTTTTGAATACTGATGTTAACCTTTCTGGTTATAACCTTTTTTCGGCAAGACAGATCTTCCAAAGGTGGTGGAGTGGCAAATCTTTACCTTCAGTGCTCGGTTGTCTCCACCAAGTCTGTCCCCAAATAATTAATTTGATTTGTTGGTTTTAAGCATTAAACTTTCAAATAGCTCTTTGTTGACTGTTGTTGGGTGCTATCGTCCTCCATCAGCACCGGCCTGTACCCTACCTGCCCTAAGCTCTCTCCTGGCCCCCTACACTAAGTCTGAATCTGTCCTGCTAGGTGACCTAAACTGGGACATACTGAAACCACCTGACCAAGTCCTAAATCAATAGGACTCCCTACATCTTTCTCAGATTATTACCAATCCCACAAGGTATGACTCCAAACACCCAGAAAAGGCTAAACCCCCTTGTTGATATCCTCACAAATAATCCTGATAGGTATCAGAGGTTAAGTCCTTCATGACCTGGCCTCTGTAAATTGGTATAGAATAAGCAGTCCCCTCTGTCAAAGACGCTTGGACCTTTTATTTTTATTGTTAACAAACACACCCCCATTAAAGAAAATTAGAATTTTTCCACCTCAAGAATTGCATTTGGCGAAAGGCTCGGGACACGCATACTCATCTTTTTAAGTGGGAGAACTTGCACAAATGGTGGCTGACTAAATACTTTTTTGCCCCACTGTATATACTCAGGCTGACTGGTTCTCGTTTAGGCAAATGAGACATAAGTTCACTCAGGCTATCCGGAAGGCCAAAGTTAGTTACATTCTCTCTCTGTGGGTCTCATCTCAAAAGTTCTGGAAAACAGTTAAAGACCTGGAGAATAAACCCTCCTCCTCACAGCTGCCCATGTCCCTTAATGTTGAGGATGTGGTTGTTACTGACAAGGAGCCCATGTCCCTTAAAGTTGATGATGTGGTTGTTACTGATAAGGAGCCCATGTCCCTTAAAGTTGATGATGTGGTTGTTACTGACAAGGAGCCCATGTCCCTTAATGTTGATGATGTGGTTGTTACTGACAAGGAGCCCATGTCCCTTAATGTTGATGTGGTTGTTACTGACAAGGAGCCCATGTCCCTTAATGTTGATGTGGTTGTTACTGACAAGGAGCCCATGTCCCTTAATGTTGATGATGTGGTTGTTACTGACAAGGAGCCCATGTCCCTTAATGTTGATGTGGTTGTTACTGACTAGGAGCCCATGTCCCTTAATGTTGATGTGGTTGTTACTGACAAGGAGCACATGTCCCTTAATGTTGAGGATGTGGTTGTTACTGACAAGGAGCCCATGTCCCTTAATGTTGATGATGTGGTTGTTACTGACAAGGAGCCCATGTCCCTTAATGTTGAGGATGTGGTTGTTACTGACAAGGAGCCCATGTCCCTTAATGTTGATGATGTGGTTGTTACTGACAAGGAGCCCATGTCCCTTAATGTTGATGTGGTTGTTACTGACTAGGAGCCCATGTCCCTTAATGTTGAGGATGTGGTTGTTACTGACAAGGAGCCCATGTCCCTTAATGTTGATGTGGTTGTTACTGACAAGGAGCCCATGTCCCTTAATGTTGATGTGGTTGTTACTGACAAGGAGCCCATGTCCCTTAATGTTGATGTGGTTGTTACTGACAAGGAGCCCATGTCCCTTAATGTTGAGGATGTGGTTGTTACTGACAAGGAGCCCATGTCCCTTAATGTTGAGGATGTGGTTGTTACTGACAAGGAGCCCATGTCCCTTAATGTTGATGATGTGGTTGTTACTGACTAGGAGCCCATGTCCCTTAAAGTTGATGATGTGGTTGTTACTGACAAGCAGCCCATGTCCCTTAATGTTGATGTGGTTGTTACTGACAAGGAGCCCATGTCCCTTAATGTTGAGGATGTGGTTGTTACTGACAAGGAGCACATGTCCCTTAATGTTGATGATGTGGTTGTTACTGACAAGGAGCCCATGTCCCTTAATGTTGATGTGGTTGTTACTGACAAGGAGCCCATGTCCCTTAATGTTGAGGATGTGGTTGTTACTGACAAGGAGCCCATGTCCCTTAATGATGATGTGGTTGTTACTGACAAGAAGCCCATGTCCCTTAATGTTGATGTGGTTGTTACTGACAAGGAGCCCATGTCCCTTAATGTTGATGATGTGGTTGTTACTGACAAGGAGCACATGTCCCTTAATGTTGATGTGGTTGTTACTGACTAGGAGCCCATGTCCCTTAATGTTGAGGATGTGGTTGTTACTGACAAGGAGCCCATGTCCCTTAATGATGATGTGGTTGTTACTGACAAGGAGCCCATGTCCCTTAATGTTGATGATGTGGTTGTTACTGACAAGGAGCCCATGTCCCTTAATGTTGATGTGGTTGTTACTGACAAGGAGCCCATGTCCCTTAATGTTGAGGATGTGGTTGTTACTGACAAGGAGCCCATGTCCCTTAATGTTGATGATGTGGTTGTTACTGACAAGGAGCCCATGTCCCTTAATGTTGATGTGGTTGTTACTGACAAGGAGCCCATGTCCCTTAATGTTGAGGATGTGGTTGTTACTGACAAGGAGCCCATGTCCCTTAATGTTGAGGATGTGGTTGTTACTGACAAGGAGCCCATGTCCCTTAATGTTGATGATGTGGTTGTTACTGACAAGGAGCCCATGTCCCTTAAAGTTGATGATGTGGTTGTTACTGACAAGAAGCACATGGCTGAGCTCTTTAAATCAGCACTTCATTAAGTCAGTATTCCTATTTGACTCAGCCACGCCTCCTTGCCATTTCCTCATCTCCCACCCTTTCTAATGTCACTATCCCAGATGCTATCCCAGAACTTTTGAGATATTTTGTAGCGACGTTGCGTAAATTGGAAGCAGTGTTTTTCTGGATCAAACGCGCCAAATAAATGGACATTTTGGATATATATCGACGGAATTAATCGAACAAAAGGACCATTTGTGTTTATGGGACATATTGGACAAAAGAACAACAAAAGAAGCTCGTCAAAGGTAAGGCATGAATTATATTTTTATTTCTGTGTTTTGTGTCACGCCTGCAGGGTTGAGATATGCTTCCTCTCTCTAATTGTTTACTGTTGTGCTGTCATCAGATAATAGCATCTTACGCTTTCGCCCGAAAAGCCTTTCTGAAATCTGACATGTTGGCTGGATTCACAACGAGTGTAGCTTTAATTTGATATCTTCCATGTGTCATTTAATGAAAGGTAGATTTTTATAGAAATGTGTTTGAATTTGGCGCTCTGCATTTTCCCTGGCTATTGCCCACCATGTGGGACGCAAGCGTCCCGCCTACCCAGAGAGGTTAAAAGAGAAAATCAAGCTGATCCTAACTGTTATAGGCCAATTTCTATGTTGCCCTGTTTATCAAAAGTGATTGAAAAACTTGTCAATAATCAACTGACTGGTTTTCTTGATGTCTACAGTATTCTCTCTGGTATGCAATTCCTCTCAGGTTATGGCAGTGTCCCTGCAACCTTAAAAAGGTCCTCAATGATGTCACCATTGCCCTTGATGCTGCTATTTTTATTGATTTGGCCAAAGCGTTCGATACGGTAGACCATTCCATTCTTGTGGGCCGGCTAAGGAGTATTGGTGTCTCTGAGGGGTCTTTGGCCTGGTTTGCTAACTATCTCTCTCAAAGAGTGCAGTGTATAAAGTCAGAACATCTGCTGTTTCAGCCACTGCCTGTCACCAAGGGAGTACCCAAGGCTCGATCTAAGTCCCACACTCTCCTCAATTTACATCAACAACATAGGTCAGGCAGTAGGAAGCTCTCTCATCCATTTATATGCAGATGATACAGTCTTATACTAGGCTGGCCCTTCCCCAGATTTAAACTCTGTACAACAAGCTTTCTCTGCCCTTAACCTTGTTCTGAACACCTCCAAAACAAAGATCATGGTGTGGTTTGGTAAGAAGAATGCCCCTCTTCCCACAGGTGTGATTACTACCTCTGAGGGTTTAGAGCTTGAGGTAGTCACCTCATACAAGTACTTGGGAGTATGGCTAGACGGTACACTGCCCTTCTCTCAGCACATATCAAAGCTGCAGGCTAAGGTTAAATCTAGACATGGTTTCCTCTATCGTCATCGCTCCTCTTTCCCCCCAGCTGCCAAACTAACCCTGATTCAGATGACCCTCCTACCCATGCTAGATTACGGAGAAGTAATTTATTGATCGGCAGGGAAGTGTGCTCTCATTCGGCCATCAGATTGGCCACCAATGCTCCTTATAAGACGCATCACTGCACTCTATACTCCTCTGTAAACTGGTCATCTCTGTATACCCGTCACAAGACCCACTGGTTGATGCTCATTTATAAAACCCTCTTAGGCCTCACTCCCCCCTATGTGAGATATCTACTGCAGCCCTCATTCTCCATATACAACACCAGTTCTGCCAGTCACATTCTTTTAAAGGTCCCCAAAGCACATACATCCCTGGGTCGCTCCTCTTTTCAGTTCGCTGCAGCTAGCGACTGGAACGAGCTGCAACAATCATTCAAACTAGACAGTTTTATCTCAAGCTCTTCATTCAAAGACTCAAATCATGGACACTCTTACTGACAGTTGTGGCTGCTTTGTGTGATGTATTGTTGTCTCTACCTTCTTGCCCTTTGTGCTGTTGTCTGTGCCCAATAATGTTTGTACCATGTTGTGCTGCTACCATGCTGTGTTGTCATGTTGTGTTGCTACCATGCTGTGTTGTCATGTTGTGTTGCTACCATGTTGTGTTGCTACCATGCTGTGTTGCTACCATGCTGTGTTGTCATGTTGTGTTGCTACCATGTTGTGTTGCTACCATGTTGTGTTGCTACCATGCTGTGTTGCTACCATGCTGTGTTGCTACCATGTTGTGTTGCTACCATGCTGTGTTGCTACCATGCCGTGTTGCTACCATGTTGTGTTGCTACCATGCTGTGTTGCTACCATGCTGTGTTGCTACCATGCTGTGTTGTCATGTGTTGCTGCCTTGCTATGTTGTTGTCTTAGGTCTCTCTTTATGTAGTGTCAATCTTGTCAAGATGTGTGTTTTGACCTTCATTTTTATTTTTTTAATTCCAGGCCCCCGTCCCCACAAGACGCCCTTTGCCTTTTGATAGGCCGTCATTGGAAATAAGAATTTGTTCTTAACTGACTTGACTAAATAAAGTTTAAATAAAAAAATAAATTAAAATGTTGTTTACTGTCCCCACAAACCTGTATGAGTTCGTTAATGCGGTGCAGCTCGTCGTCGACCCCTGACCTCTTAGGGATTAGCCCCTCCTGAAGGGAAGTCAGTCTGCTATACACATCATGCTCCAGGTTCGACTAGGGGTCAGAGGTTAGAGGTCAGAGATCAGCCTGGAGGGGATGTCAGTCTCCTGTATATACACATGTAAATTAACTACTTATAATTACATATCAATGTGATTTTCTGGATTTTTGTTTTAGATTCCGTCTCTCACAGTTGAAGTGTACCTATGATAAAAAATTACAGACCACCTCTACATGCTTTGTAAGTAGGAAAACCTGAAAAATCGGCAGTGTATCAAATACTTGTTCTACCCACTATATATATATATATATACACACACACACTGAACAAAAATATAAACGCAACATGTAAAATGTTGGTCCCATGTTTGAGCCGAAAAAAAAATCCCAGAAATGTTCCGTACGCACAAAAAGCTCATCTCTCTAAAATGTTGTGCACACATTTGTTTACATCCCTGTTAGTGAACATTTCTCCTTTGGCGAGACAATCCATCCACCTGACAGGTGTTCCATATCAAGAAGCTGATTACACAGCATGATCATTACACAGGTGCACCTTGTGCTGGGAACAATGAAAAGCCACTCTAAAATGTGCAGTTTTGTCACACAACACAAGGCCACAGATGTCTCAAGTTGAGGGAGAGTTGCAATTGGCATGCTGACTGCAGGAATGTCCACCAAAGATGCTGCCAGAGAATTGAATGTTCATTTCTCTACCATAAACTGCCTACAACGTCATTTTAGAGAATTTGGCAGAACCGCAGACAGCGTGTATGGCGTTGTGTGGGCGAGTGGTTTGCTGATGTCAACGTTGTGAACAGAGGGCCCCATGGTGGAGGTGGGGTTATGGTATGAACAGAGGGCCCCATGGTGGAGGTGGGGTTATGGTATGAACAGAGGGCCCCATGGTGGAGGTGGGGTTACGGTATGGACAGAGGGCCCCATGGTGGAGGTGGGGTTACGGTATGGACAGAGGGCCCCATGGTGGAGGTGGGGTTATGGTATGGACAGAGAGCCCCATGGTGGAGGTGGGGTTATGGTATGAACAGAGAGCCCCATGGTGGAGGTGGGGTTACGGTATGGACAGAGGGCCCCATGGTGGAGGTGGGGTTATGGTATGGACAGAGAGCCCCATGGTGGAGGTGGGGTTACGGTATGGACAGAGGGCCCCATGGTGGAGGTGGGGTTACGGTATGGACAGAGGGCCCCATGGTGGAGGTGGGGTTATGGTATGGACAGAGAGCCCCATGGTGGAGGTGGGGTTACGGTATGGACAGAGGGCCCCATGGTGGAGGTGGGGTTATGATATGGACAGAGGTCCCCATGGTGGAGGTGGGGTTATGGTATGGACAGAGGCCCCATGGTGGAGGTGGGTCATTTACGGTATGGACAGCTATCCGGAGCCCCATGGTGGAGGTGGGGTTATGGTATGGACAGAGAGCCCCATGGTGGAAGTGGGGTTATGGTATGGACAGAGGGCCCCATGGTGGAGGTGGGGTTATGGTATGAACAAGAGGGCCCCATGGTGGAGGTGGGGTTATGGTATGAACAGAGGGCCCCATGGTGGAGGTGGGGTTACGGTATGAACAGAGGGCCCCATGGTGGAGGTGGGGTTATGGTATGGACAGAGAGCCCCATGGTGGAGGTGGGGTTATGGTATGGACAGAGGGCCCCATGGTGGAGGTGGGGTTATGGTATGAACAGAGGGCCCCATGGTGGAGGTGGGGTTATGGTATGAACAGAGGGCCCCATGGTGGAGGTGGGGTTATGGTTGGACAGAGAGCCCCATGGTGGAGGTGGGGTTATGGTATGGACAGAGGGCCCCATGGTGGAGGTGGGGTTATGGTATGAACAGAGGGCCCCATGGTGGAGGTGGGGTTATGGTATGAACAGAGGGCCCCATGGTGGAGGTGGGGTTATGGTATGGACAGAGAGCCCCATGGTGGAGGTGGGGTTATGGTATGGACAGAGGGCCCCATGGTGGAGGTGGGGTTATGGTATGAACAGAGGGCCCCATGGTGGAGGTGGGGTTATGGTATGAACAGAGGGCCCCATGGTGGAGGTGGGGTTATGGTATGGGCAGGCATAAGCTACGGACAAACGAATACAATTGCATTTTATCAACGGCAATTTAAATGCACAGATTTATTTTTTATTTAACATATATTTAACTAGGCAAGTCAGTTAAGAACAAATTCTTATTTTCAATGACGGCCTAGGAACAGTGGGTTAACTGACTTGTTCAGGGGCAGAACGACAGATTTTTACCTTGTCAGCTCGGGGATTTGAGCTTGCAACCTTTCAGTTACTGGCCCATCGCTCTAACCACTAGGCTACCCTGCCGCCCCATGATACACTGTGACAAGATCCTGAGGCAGAGATGCATATCTGTATTCCCAGTCACGTGAAATCCATAGATGAGGACAAGATGAATTTATTTTAAAAAATATATATTTTCTCATATAAACTGTAACTCACTAAAATCTTTGAAATTGTTGCATGTTGCGTTTTATATTTTTGTTCGGTCTACATCATGCTCCAGGTTCGACTAGGGGTCAGAGGTTACAGATCGGCCTGGAGGGACGTCAGTATGCTATATACATCATGCTCCAGTTTCGACTAGGGGTCAGAACAGGGTTAGAGGTCAGGGGTCAGGGCTTAAGGGTTTCAACCAGACATTAAAGGAACATTGACATAAGTACTGCATAATACAAGCTTCCAAAAATATGAAATACACATTTCACTATTTTATCACTAATTAAAATGTCCTCTGGTGGCTGCAAAAGAGAACTGAGAGATGTATCGCCAACGGCACTCACCAGCTGCATGAGCTGAGCAACACACAAGTGCATCTTCCATCCCTGAGCTCGCCGTGCTACTCCTCTCTGATTGGCCACTTCCTGTAACGACTCCTTCTCCTCTGTAGGAACAGACACGTAACAGAAGACATGATTACGCTGACCCCGTAAAAAAAAAATACAAATAAAATGACGTGCAGCTTACGAAGGCTTCGTAAACACGACATGACTACATTACCTATAACCGTACGTCATGGTTTAGAAATGTGACATAACCTTGTGCTTTATAAAAGGGTGACATAAGCACTACTTAAATAAAGACCCTATAAATCATATTAAATGGAGGCTTCACAAAGCATTTTGATAGGGCGTTGAAACGCCAGGACAGAGGGTTCAATTCCCAGGAACACCCATATACGTAAAAATGGATTCACACATGACTAAGTCGCTTTGGATAAAACAGTCCGCTAAATTGAATATAATTATATTAAAATCTAAAATATTTCTAGGACTTCTTTCCCTCCTGGGTGAATAGTCCATGTTAATCCTGACCTCAACTCCCCCCCCCCCCCCCCACAATGCTGTGCTGCAGGATAACTCTAAAGCGCAGTCGTGCACAGCAGCAACAACAACAAACCCGTTGTTGAGGCCTGTTTTACTTCATTGAGAGTGACTGGCATTGTGGCCGCCAATGGAGCAGGCCAGCAGTACTATTACTCAGAGCCTCGTATGAAATGACAAAATATATACATTCTACTGAGCCTACTGAGTATTCCTTTACAATACTTCTACTGCAGCACACCCTGTAGGCTGCTCTGAGAGGAGTGTACAGAACCCAGATTATTTGGAGCGGTCCTACAGTACCCTGAGACTACTGCACCAGGTATTGCTCTTCTGGTACCATGCTGGACACCAGAGCTTGATTACAACCTGTTACAATGTTGCCAACATGGCTGATCTTTCAGCAGGGGAGTGGACGTGTTAAAGACCTGACTGGGTCCAGCACCGTGTGGTATAGATAGTTAAAGACCTGACTGGGTCCAGCACCGTGTGGTATAGATAGTTAAAGACCTGACTGGGTCCAGCACCGTGTGGTATAGATAGTTAAAGACCTGACTGGGTCCAGCACCGTGTGGTATAGATAGTTAAAGACCTGACTGGGTCCAGCGCCGTGTGGTATAGATAGTTTCATCACGGTGTTTCTTTAGGTTGGGGGCTTTCATCAAGGGAAGTGTTTTAGGTTGAGGGCTTTTTTCATCACGGTAAGCGTTTTAGGTTGGGGGCTTTCATCAAGGTGTTTCTTTAGATTGGGGCTTTCATCACGGTAAGCGTTTTAGGTTGGGGGCTTTCATCAAGGTGTTTCTTTAGATTGGGGGCTTTCATCACGGTAAGCGTTTTAGGTTGGGGGCTTTCATCAAGGTAAGCGTTTTAGGTTGGGGGCTTTCATCAAGGTGTTTCTTTAGATTGGGGGCTTTCATCACGGTAAGCGTTTTAGGTTGGGGGCTTTCATCAAGGTGTTTCTTTAGATTGGGGGCTTTCATCACGGTAGCGTTTTAGGTTGGGGGCTTTCATCAAGGTAGCGTTTTAGGTTGGGGCTTTCATCAAGGTAAGCGTTTTAGGTTGGGGGCTTTCATCAAGGTGTTTCTTTAGATTGGGGGCTTTCATCACGGTAGCGTTTTAGGTTGGGGGCTTTCATCAAGGTAAGCGTTTTAGGTTGGGGGCTTTCATCAAGGTACGCGTTTTAGGTTGGGGGCTTTCATCAAGGTGTTTCTTTAGATTGGGGCTTTCATCACGGTAAGCGTTTTAGGTTGGGGGCTTTCATCAAGGTGTTTCTTTAGTTTGGGGGCTTTCATCAAGGTGTTTCTGCACCTGGCTCCCACTAACATACCCGTTCAAAGACACTTCCATCTCGAGGCTTAAAAATCCTTCTTTAACCCATCTCCTCCCCTTCATCTACACTGATTGAAGTAGATTTAATAAGTTACATCAATAGGCGATCATAGCTTTCACCTGGCCAGCCTATGTCGTGTTTTGTAATACTCAGTGTATAAGCCTGGAATATCAACCAATCAGAAGTGGCCTTAATGGGAGTAACCATAGAATTGTATAGGAGTGACCTTTACTGAGTAAAGGATTTGTCAGGCACTAGTTAACACAGTCAAAAAGTCTGAATCTTTGCTAAACTCTTGCGCATTTCCACAAAACTAATACTAACTAATACTAACTAATACTAACTAACTAGTAACTAATACTAACTAATACTAACTAACTAGTAACTAATACTAACTAACTAGTAACTAATACTAACTAATACTAACAAATACTAACTAACTAGTAACTACCTAGTAACTAATGCTAACTAATACTAACTAATACTAACTAATACCAACTAACTAGTAACTAATACTAACTAACTAGTAACTAATACTAACTAATACTAACTAATACTGACTAACTAGTAACTAATACTAACGAATACTCACTAACTAGTAACTAATACTAACTAGTAACTAATACTAACTAATACTAACTAATACTGACTAACTAGTAACTAATACTAACTAATACTAACTAATAACTAATACTAACTAGTAACTCATACTAACTAATACTAACTAATACTAACTAACTAGTAACTAATAAAGGCCAGGTTTCATGTGTTGGGTCCATCAGACCTTCCACTTGGGTGGAAGTGTCTGGGAACGAGAGGAGCTGTAATGTGACTAACATCACTTTACGTTAAAGAGTGTGCCGTCCTTCAGCACAACACGTCACCCTTTATAAAGCATGACATGTTAGATGTTAGAGTCACTCAGAGAGAGAGAGAGAGAGAGAGAGAGGTATGTTAGACTCTTAAAGAGTGTGCCGTCCTTCAGCACAACACGTCACCCTTTATAAAGCATGACATGTTAGATGTTAGAGTCACTCAGAGAGAGAGAGAGAGAGGTATGTTAGACTCTTAAAGAGTGTGCCGTCCTTCAGCACAACACCTCACCCTTTATAAAGCAACACGATTATATCACAGTTGACATAGTGGTTTACGTCACATTTGACATTGGTGATCGCATCACGCAGTTATGCCACATTTAATGAACCCTTTATAAAGCATGACGTACGGTTACGGATGCTTTTGTAACACATTTATGTAGTGCTTATGAAGCCTTTATAAGCTGAACGTCATTTAAAGCAGGACCTAAAAGCTTATACATGCTTATAAAAACAACTTATCCTCTGACGTAGACAACCAGAGTTCTAAATCAGTAATGAAAATAACTTAATAGTAACATACTCAGAGTGACATAATATTAGAAGCCTCATAATAACACATTATAAAGGCTCACACATGCTTATAACACCTTATATGCATTCCAGAACATATTTAATAAAATACACTATGTCCGCTAGTCAGAACTCTCTTCATAAAATGTAGAAAAAAAGGACGTTCTGAGAATTTTTTTTTTTAAAGAGCACAAGTTTTTTTGTTCAGCGTTCTGATTGGACCAATACTGACCTTTGATCCGGATGTCGCTGTACCTCTGGAAGTGGTGATAGGCTGCCTTCCAGGGGTTCCTATAGTGACGCAGCAGAGTGACAGGTGGGCGCGGCCTGACAGGGACGTAACGCACCCCTTCCTCATCTGAGACCAATCACAGCAAAGCACTAGTATCAGAATTGATACAACTTGGAATTTCACTTGACTTCCTGATTTGACTGAACTGAAATGGAATTGACCCCACCGTGGTGAGTACAACTGTGCATGGTTTAGTGGTATCCACCCACCCACATACTCTAGGAGGGGACTCTCTCCTCCTAGCCCTGCTGCCCAGGGGCCTGTGGCCCATAGCCCTGTCCTCATCTGTACTGTTGGTCTCCACCATTTCAGTGTCTGCTGTGCAAATGACGTGCTGCTGTTTGCGGGGCTTCTTCCTGGGGGAGGCACCAGGAACCAGGTCCCCTGAGGAGGGGGTCCCGTGGGGGGACCCGGCCTGGCGGGGCTGGGTGATGAGGCCTGAGTTCGCCGAGGGCTGGGGCACTGAGGAGAGGAGAGGAGAGGGGGGGGACAGACGTAAATCACAGTACAGGCATGTCCAACCAGTTTTATTTCCTTGTTTAAGAAAGATAGATGGGACTGGGGAGCTTTCACAATGAATCTTTCCTGGAATCCTCACATTAAGCTTTGGCGATGTCTAGAATGACACATCGTCCAGTCATTTCTATTTCTATTTATTATTTTATTTCACCTTTATTTAACCAGGTAGGCAAGTTGAGAACACCTTTATTTAACCAGGTAGGCAAGTTGAGAACACCTTTATTTAACCAGGTAGGCAAGTTGAGAACACCTTTATTTAACCAGGTAGGCAAGTTGAGAACAAGTTCTCATTTACAATTGCGACCTGGCCAAGATAAAGCAAAGCAGTTCGACACATACAACGACACAGAGTTACACATGGAATAAACAAAACATACAGTCAATAATACAGTAGAAACAAGTCTATATACGATGTGAGCAAATGAGGTGAGATAAGGGAGGTAAAGGCAAAAAAAGGCCATAGTGGCGAAGTAAATACAATATAGCAAGTAAAACACTGGAATGGTAGATTTGCAATGGAAGAATGTGCAAGGTAGAAATAAAAATAATGGGGTGCAAAGGAGCAAAATAAATAAATAAATATTATATAATATATGATAGCATTGTGTATTTTTGTTTTCTTAGAGAGGGGGGGGGAGAATTTAATATACAGTATAATTTGGTGCATAATTTGGTGCATAATGTCATTCTTATTTAAAATTGTAACAAAAGCCAAAAACAATCTCATTAAAAAAAAATTCAAAACAGGCCTAGAATTTTTTTGTTGTCAATGCTGCAGAATGATTTACACATTGGTAGGGCTGTTTCACTTGTCCATAAGAACACTCAAGATATCAGTTATATTAGTGGCACTTTTATAAACTGATATTATAGCCGTATCAAGTGTAGGCTATTGTTATTTCATCTTGATAATCTGGGTAAACTCAGACGTATAGCCTGCCTTAGTAACTATAGTAACTATAGTACAGCCTGCCTTAGTAACTATAGTAACTATAGTGCAGCCTGCCTTAGTAACTATAGTGCAGCCTGCCTTAGTAACTATAGTGCAGCCTGCCTTAGTAACTATAGTATAGCCTGCCTTAGTAACTATAGTAAAACCTGCCTTAGTAACTATAGTATAGCCTGCCTTAGTAACTATAGTAACTATAGTACAGCCTGCCTTAGTAACTATAGTAACTATAGTGCAGCCTGCCTTAGTAACTATAGTGCAGCTTGCCTTAGTAACTATAGTACAGCCTGCCTTAGTAACTATAGTACAGCCTGCCTTAGTAACTATAGTACAGCCTGCCTTAGTAACTATAGTAACTATAGTACAGCCTGCCTTAGTAACTATAGTACAGCCTGCCTTAGTAACTATAGTACAGCCTGCCTTAGTAACTATAGTACAGCCTGTCTTAGTAACTATAGTACAGCCTGCCTTAGTAACTATAGTGCAGCCTGCCTTAGTAACTATAGTACAGCCTGCCTTACTAACTATAGTGCAGCCTGTCTTAGTAACTATAGTACAGCCTGCCTTAGTAACTATAGTACAGCCTGCCTTAGTAATTATAGTGCAGCCTGCCTTACTAACTATAGTACAGCCTGTCTTAGTAACTATAGTACAGCCTGCCTTAGTAACTATAGTACAGCCTGCCTTAGTAACTATAGTACAGCCTGCCTTAGTAACTATAGTACAGCCTGCCTTAGTAACTATAGTACAGCCTGCCTTAGTAACTATAGTACAGCCTGCCTTAGTAACTATAGTGCAGCCTGCCTTAGTAACTATAGTGCAGCCTGCCTTAGTAACTATAGTACAGCCTGCCTTACTAACTATAGTACAGCCTGCCTTACTAACTATAGTACAGCCTGCCTTAGTAACTATAGTACAGCCTGCCTTAGTAACTATAGTACAGCCTGCCTTAGTAACTATAGTACAGCCTGCCTTACTAACTATAGTACAGCCTGCCTTACTAACTATAGTACAGCCTGCCTTACTAACTATAGTGCAGCCTGCCTTAGTAACTATAGTACAGCCTGCCTTAGTAACTATAGTACAGCCTGCCTTAGTAACTATAGTGCAGCCTGCCTTACTAACTATAGTGCAGCCTGCCTTACTAACTATAGTGCAGCCTGCCTTAGTAACTATAGTACAGCCTGCCTTACTAACTATAGTACAGCCTGCCTTACTAACTATAGTACAGCCTGCCTTAGTAACTATAGTACAGCCTGCCTTACTAACTATAGTACAACCTGCCTTACTAACTATAGTGCAGCCTGCCTTAGTAACTATAGTGCAGCCTGCCTTAGTAACTATAGTACAGCCTGCCTTACTAACTATAGTACAGCCTGCCTTAGTAACTATAGTACAGCCTGTCTTACTAACTATAGTACAGCCTGTCTTACTAACTATAGTACAGCCTGTCTTACTAACTATAGTACAGCCTGCCTTAGTAACTATAGTACAGCCTGCCTTAGTAACTATAGTACAGCCTGCCTTAGTAACTATAGTACAGCCTGCCTTAGTAACTATAGTACAGCCTGCCTTACTAACTATAGTATAGCCTGCCTTACTAACTATAGTGCAGCCTGCCTTAGTAACTATAGTGCAGCCTGCCTTAGTAACTATAGTACAGCCTGCCTTAGTAACTATAGTACAGCCTGCCTTAGTAACTATAGTACAGCCTGCCTTACTAACTATAGTACAGCCTGCCTTACTAACTATAGTACAGCCTGCCTTAGTAACTATAGTACAGCCTGCCTTAGTAACTATAGTACAGCCTGCCTTACTAACTATAGTACAGCCTGCCTTAGTAACTATAGTACAGCCTGCCTTACTAACTATAGTACAGCCTGCCTTACTAACTATAGTGCAGCCTGCCTTACTAACTATAGTGCAGCCTGCCTTACTAACTATAGTGCAGCCTGCCTTACTAACTATAGTGCAGCCTGCCTTAGTAACTATAGTGCAGCCTGCCTTAGTAACTATAGTGCAGCCTGCCTTAGTAACTATAGTACAGCCTGCCTTAGTAACTATAGTACAGCCTGCCTTACTAACTATAGTGCAGCCTGCCTTAGTAACTATAGTGCAGCCTGCCTTACTAACTATAGTGCAGCCTGCCTTAGTAACTATAGTACAGCCTGCCTTAGTAACTATAGTACAGCCTGCCTTACTAACTATAGTGCAGCCTGCCTTAGTAACTATAGTGCAGCCTGCCTTAGTAACTATAGTACAGCCTGCCTTAGTAACTATAGTACAGCCTGCCTTACTAACTATAGTGCAGCCTGCCTTAGTAACTATAGTACAGCCTGCCTTAGTAACTATAGTGCAGCCTGTCTTAGTAACTATAGTACAGCCTGCCTTACTAACTATAGTGCAGCCTGCCTTACTAACTATAGTACAGCCTGCCTTACTAACTATAGTGCAGCCTGCCTTAGTAACTATAGTACAGCCTGCCTTACTAACTATAGTGCAGCCTGCCTTACTAACTATAGTGCAGCCTGCCTTAGTAACTATAGTACAGCCTGCCTTACTAACTATAGTGCAGCCTGTCTTAGTAACTATAGTGCAGCCTGCCTTAGTAACTATAGTACAGCCTGCCTTACTAACTATAGTGCAGCCTGTCTTAGTAACTATAGTGCAGCCTGCCTTAGTAATTATAGTGCAGCCCGCCTTAGTAACTATAGTGCAGCCTGCCTTTAGTAACTATAGTACAGCCTGCCTTACTAACTATAGTGCAGCCTGCCTTAGTAACTATAGTACAGCCTGCCTTAGTAACTATAGTGCAGCCTGCCTTAGTAACTATAGTGCAGCCCGCCTTAGTAACTATAGTGCAGCCCGCCTTAGTAACTATAGTACAGCCCGCCTTACTAACTATAGTGCAGCCTGCCTTACTAACTATAGTGCAGCCCGCCTTAGTAACTATAGTGCAGCCCGCCTTAGTAACTATAGTGCAGCCCGTCTTAGTAACTATAGTGCAGCCCGCCTTAGTAACTATAGTGCAGCCTGCCTTAGTAACTATAGTGCAGCCTGCCTTAGTAACTATAGTGCAGCCTGCCTTAGTAACTATAGTGCAGCCTGCCTTAGTAACTATAGTGCAGCCTGCCTTAGTAACTATAGTGCAGCCTGCCTTAGTAACTATAGTACAGCCTGCCTTAGTAACTATAGTGCAGCCTGCCTTAGTAACTATAGTACAGCCTGCCTTAGTAACTATAGTACAGCCTGCCTTAGTAACTATAGTACAGCCTGCCTTAGTAACTATAGTGCAGCCTGCCTTAGTAACTATAGTGCAGCCTGCCTTAGTAACTATAGTACAGCCTGCCTTAGTAACTATAGTACAGCCTGCCTTAGTAACTATAGTACAGCCTGCCTTAGTAACTATAGTACAGCCTGCCTTACTAACTATAGTGCAGCCTGCCTTAGTAACTATAGTATAGCCTGCCTTACTAACTATAGTACAGCCTGCCTTACTAACTATAGTACAGCCTGCCTTACTAACTATAGTGCAGCCTGCATTAGTAACTATAGTATAGCCTGCCTTACTAACTATAGTACAGCCTGCCTTACAAACTATAGTACAGCCTGCCTTACTAACTATAGTGCAGCCTGCCTTAGTAACTATAGTACAGCCTGCCTTACTAACTATAGTGCAGCCTGCCTTACTAACTATAGTGCAGCCTGCCTTAGTAACTATAGTACAGCCTGCCTTACTAACTATAGTGCAGCCTGTCTTAGTAACTATAGTGCAGCCTGCCTTAGTAACTATAGTACAGCCTGCCTTACTAACTATAGTGCAGCCTGTCTTAGTAACTATAGTGCAGCCTGCCTTAGTAACTATAGTACAGCCTGCCTTACTAACTATAGTGCAGCCTGCCTTAGTAACTATAGTACAGCCTGCTTTAGTAACTATAGTACAGCCTGCCTTAGTAACTATAGTGCAGCCTGCCTTAGTAACTATAGTACAGCCTGCCTTAGTAACTATAGTACAGCCTGCCTTAGTAACTATAGTGCAGCCTTCCTTCACTGAGTAACTATAGTACAGCCTGCCTTAGTAACTATAGTAACTATAGTGCAGCCTGTCTTAGTAACTATAGTGCAGCCTGCCTTAGTAACTATAGTACAGCCTGCCTTACTAACTATAGTGCAGCCTGCCTTAGTAACTATAGTACAGCCTGCTTTAGTAACTATAGTACAGCCTGCCTTAGTAACTATAGTGCAGCCTGCCTTAGTAACTATAGTACAGCCTGCCTTAGTAACTATAGTGCAGCCTTCCTTCACTGAGTAACTATAGTACAGCCTGCCTTAGTAACTATAGTAACTATAGTGCAGCCTGTCTTAGTAACTATAGTGCAGCCTGCCTTAGTAACTATAGTGCAGCCTGCCTTAGTAACTATAGTGCAGCCTGCCTTAGTGCAGTAACTATAGTGCAGCCTGCCTTAGTAACTATAGTACAGCCTGCCTTAGTAACTATAGTATAGCCTGCCTTAGTACCTATAGTGCAGCCTGCCTTAGTACCTATAGTGCAGCCTGCCTTAGTACCTATAGTACAGCCTGCCTTAGTAACTATAGTACAGCCTGCCTTAGGAACTATAGTGCAGCCTGTCTTAGTAACTATAGTAACTATAGTGCAGCCTGCCTTAGTAACTATAGTGCAGCCTGCCTTAGTAACTATAGTGCAGCCTGCCTTAGTAACTATAGTGCAGCCTGCCTTAGTAACTATAGTGCAGCCTGCCTTAGTAACTATAGTACAGCCTGCCTTAGTAACTATAGTACAGCCTGCCTTAGTAACTATAGTGCAGCCTTCCTTCACTGAGTAACTATAGTACAGCCTGCCTTAGTAACTATAGTAACTATAGTGCAGCCTGCCTTAGTAACTATAGTACAGCCTGCCTTAGTAACTATAGTGCAGCCTTCCTTCACTGAGTAACTATAGTACAGCCTGCCTTAGTAACTATAGTAACTATAGTGCAGCCTGTCTTAGTAACTATAGTAACTATAGTGCAGCCTGTCTTAGTAACTATAGTGCAGCCTGCCTTAGTAACTATAGTACAGCCTGCCTTACTAACTATAGTGCAGCCCTGCCTTAGTAACTATAGTGCACAGCCTGCTTTAGTAACTATAGTACAGCCTGCCTTAGTAACTATAGTGCAGCCTGCCTTAGTAACTATAGTACAGCCTGCCTTAGTAACTATAGTACAGCCTGCCTTAGTAACTATAGTGCAGCCTTCCTTCACTGAGTAACTATAGTACAGCCTGCCTTAGTAACTATAGTAACTATAGTGCAGCCTGTCTTAGTAACTATAGTGCAGCCTGCCTTAGTAACTATAGTACAGCCTGCCTTACTAACTATAGTGCAGCCTGCCTTAGTAACTATAGTACAGCCTGCTTTAGTAACTATAGTACAGCCTGCCTTAGTAACTATAGTGCAGCCTGCCTTAGTAACTATAGTACAGCCTGCCTTAGTAACTATAGTGCAGCCTTCCTTCACTGAGTAACTATAGTACAGCCTGCCTTAGTAACTATAGTAACTATAGTGCAGCCTGTCTTAGTAACTATAGTGCAGCCTGCCTTAGTAACTATAGTGCAGCCTGCCTTAGTAACTATAGTGCAGCCTGCCTTAGTAACTATAGTGCAGCCTGCCTTAGTAACTATAGTACAGCCTGCCTTAGTAACTATAGTATAGCCTGCCTTAGTACCTATAGTGCAGCCTGCCTTAGTACCTATAGTGCAGCCTGCCTTAGTACCTATAGTACAGCCTGCCTTAGTAACTATAGTACAGCCTGCCTTAGGAACTATAGTGCAGCCTGTCTTAGTAACTATAGTAACTATAGTGCAGCCTGCCTTAGTAACTATAGTGCAGCCTGCCTTAGTAACTATAGTGCAGCCTGCCTTAGTAACTATAGTGCAGCCTGCCTTAGTAACTATAGTGCAGCCTGCCTTAGTAACTATAGTACAGCCTGCCTTAGTAACTATAGTACAGCCTGCCTTAGTAACT
This sequence comes from Oncorhynchus nerka, assembly GCF_034236695.1. Lineage (NCBI taxonomy): Eukaryota > Metazoa > Chordata > Actinopteri > Salmoniformes > Salmonidae > Oncorhynchus > Oncorhynchus nerka. Next base: position 95,296,979 of record NC_088419.1, on the reverse strand, counting down.
ATAGTGCAGCCTTCCTTCACTGAGTAACTATAGTACAGCCTGCCTTAGTAACTATAGTAACTATAGTGCAGCCTGCCTTAGTAACTATAGTACAGCCTGCCTTAGTAACTATAGTGCAGCCTTCCTTCACTGAGTAACTATAGTACAGCCTGCCTTAGTAACTATAGTAACTATAGTGCAGCCTGTCTTAGTAACTATAGTAACTATAGTGCAGCCTGTCTTAGTAACTATAGTGCAGCCTGCCTTAGTAACTATAGTGCAGCCTGCCTTAGTAACTATAGTGCAGCCTGCCTTAGTAACTATAGTATAGCCTGTCTTAGTAACTATAGTGCAGCCTGCCTTAGTAACTATAGTGCAGCCTGCCTTAGTAACTATAGTGCAGCCTGCCTTAGTAACTATAGTGCAGCCTGCCTTAGTAACTATAGTATAGCCTGCCTTAGTAACTATAGTATAGCCTGCCTTAGTAACTATAGTACAGCCTGCCTTAGTAACTATAGTGCAGCCTGCCTTAGTAACTATAGTGCAGCCTGCCTTAGTAACTATAGTACAGCCTGCCTTACTAACTATAGTGCAGCCTGCCTTACTAACTATAGTGCAGCCTGCCTTAGTAACTATAGTACAGCCTGCCTTACTAACTATAGTGCAGCCTGTCTTAGTAACTATAGTGCAGCCTGCCTTAGTAACTATAGTGCAGCCTGCCTTAGTAACTATAGTACAGCCTGCCTTCACTGAGTAACTATAGTGCAGCCCGCCTTAGTAACTATAGTGCAGCCCGCCTTAGTAACTATAGTGCAGCCTGCCTTAGTAACTATAGTGCAGCCTGCCTTAGTAACTATAGTACAGCCTGCCTTAGTAACTATAGTGCAGCCTTCCTTCACTGAGTAACTATAGTACAGCCTGCCTTAGTAACTATAGTAACTATAGTGCAGCCTGTCTTAGTAACTATAGTGCAGCCTGCCTTAGTAACTATAGTGCAGCCTGCCTTAGTAACTATAGTGCAGCCTGCCTTAGTAACTATAGTGCAGCCTGCCTTAGTAACTATAGTACAGCCTGCCTTAGTAACTATAGTATAGCCTGCCTTAGTACCTATAGTGCAGCCTGCCTTAGTACCTATAGTGCAGCCTGCCTTAGTACCTATAGTACAGCCTGCCTTAGTAACTATAGTACAGCCTGCCTTAGGAACTATAGTGCAGCCTGTCTTAGTAACTATAGTAACTATAGTGCAGCCTGCCTTAGTAACTATAGTGCAGCCTGCCTTAGTAACTATAGTGCAGCCTGCCTTAGTAACTATAGTGCAGCCTGCCTTAGTAACTATAGTGCAGCCTGCCTTAGTAACTATAGTACAGCCTGCCTTAGTAACTATAGTACAGCCTGCCTTAGTAACTATAGTGCAGCCTTCCTTCACTGAGTAACTATAGTACAGCCTGCCTTAGTAACTATAGTAACTATAGTGCAGCCTGCCTTAGTAACTATAGTACAGCCTGCCTTAGTAACTATAGTGCAGCCTTCCTTCACTGAGTAACTATAGTACAGCCTGCCTTAGTAACTATAGTAACTATAGTGCAGCCTGTCTTAGTAACTATAGTAACTATAGTGCAGCCTGTCTTAGTAACTATAGTGCAGCCTGCCTTAGTAACTATAGTGCAGCCTGCCTTAGTAACTATAGTGCAGCCTGCCTTAGTAACTATAGTATAGCCTGTCTTAGTAACTATAGTGCAGCCTGCCTTAGTAACTATAGTGCAGCCTGCCTTAGTAACTATAGTGCAGCCTGCCTTAGTAACTATAGTGCAGCCTGCCTTAGTAACTATAGTATAGCCTGCCTTAGTAACTATAGTATAGCCTGCCTTAGTAACTATAGTACAGCCTGCCTTAGTAACTATAGTGCAGCCTGCCTTAGTAACTATAGTGCAGCCTGCCTTAGTAACTATAGTACAGCCTGCCTTACTAACTATAGTGCAGCCTGCCTTACTAACTATAGTGCAGCCTGCCTTAGTAACTATAGTACAGCCTGCCTTACTAACTATAGTGCAGCCTGTCTTAGTAACTATAGTGCAGCCTGCCTTAGTAACTATAGTGCAGCCTGCCTTAGTAACTATAGTACAGCCTGCCTTCACTGAGTAACTATAGTGCAGCCCGCCTTAGTAACTATAGTGCAGTAACTATAGTGCAGCCTGCCTTAGTAACTATAGTGCAGCCTGCCTTAGTAACTAGTGCAGCCTGCCTTAGTAACTATAGTGCAGCCTGCCTTAGTAACTATAGTGCAGCCTGCCTTAGTAACTATAGTGCAGCCTGCCTTAGTAACTATAGTAACTATAGTGCAGCCTGCCTTAGTAACTATAGTAACTATAGTACAGCCTGCCTTAGTAACTATAGTACAGCCTGCCTTAGTAACTATAGTAACTATAGTACAACCTGCCTTAGTAACTATAGTACAGCCTGCCTTAGTAACTATAGTAAAACCTGCCATAGTAACTATAGTGCAGCCTGCCTTAGTAACTATAGTGCAGCCTGCCTTAGTAACTATAGTGCAGCCTGCCTTCACTGAGTAACTATAGTATAGCCTGCCTTAGTAACTATAGTACAGCCTGCCTTAGTAACTATAGTGCAGCCTTCCTTCACTGAGTAACTATAGTACAGCCTGCCTTAGTAACTATAGTAACTATAGTGCAGCCTGTCTTAGTAACTATAGTAATTATAGTGCAGCCTGTCTTAGTAACTATAGTGCAGCCTGCCTTAGTAACTATAGTGCAGCCTGCCTTAGTAACTATAGTGCAGCCTGCCTTAGTAACTATAGTACAGCCTGCCTTAGTAACTATAGTATAGCCTGTCTTAGTAACTATAGTGCAGCCTGCCTTAGTACCTATAGTGCAGCCTGCCTTAGTACCTATAGTACAGCCTGCCTTAGTAACTATAGTACAGCCTGCCTTAGGAACTATAGTGCAGCCTGTCTTAGTAACTATAGTAACTATAGTGCAGCCTGCCTTAGTAACTATAGTGCAGCCTGCCTTAGTAACTATAGTGCAGCCTGCCTTAGTAACTATAGTACAGCCTGCCTTAGTAACTATAGTGCAGCCTGCCTTAGTAACTATAGTACAGCCTGCCTTAGTAACTATAGTGCAGCCTGCCTTAGTAACTATAGTGCAGCCTGCCTTCACTGAGTAACTATAGTACAGCCTGCCTTAGTAACTATAGTGCAGCCTGCCTTAGTAACTATAGTGCAGCCTGCCTTAGTAACTATAGTACAGCCTGCCTTAGTAACTATAGTACAGCCTGCCTTAGTAACTATAGTGCAGCCTGCCTTAGTAACTATAGTACAGCCTGCCTTAGTAACTATAGTACAGCCTGCCTTAGTAACTATAGTGCAGCCTTCCTTCACTGAGTAACTATAGTACAGCCTGCCTTAGTAACTATAGTAACTATAGTGCAGCCTGTCTTAGTAACTATAGTAATTATAGTGCAGCCTGTCTTAGTAACTATAGTGCAGCCTGCCTTAGTAACTATAGTGCAGCCTGCCTTAGTAACTATAGTGCAGCCTGCCTTAGTAACTATAGTACAGCCTGCCTTAGTAACTATAGTATAGCCTGTCTTAGTAACTATAGTGCAGCCTGCCTTAGTACCTATAGTGCAGCCTGCCTTAGTACCTATAGTACAGCCTGCCTTAGTAACTATAGTACAGCCTGCCTTAGGAACTATAGTGCAGCCTGCCTTAGTAACTATAGTACAGCCTGCCTTAGTAACTATAGTGCAGCCTGCCTTAGTAACTATAGTACAGCCTGCCTTAGTAACTATAGTGCAGCCTGCCTTAGTAACTATAGTGCAGCCTGCCTTCACTGAGTAACTATAGTGCAGCCTGCCTTAGTAACTATAGTGCAGCCTGCCTTAGTAACTATAGTGCAGCCTGCCTTAGTAACTATAGTACAGCCTGCCTTAGTAACTATAGTGCAGCCTGCCTTAGTAACTATAGTGCAGCCTGCCTTAGTAACTATAGTACAGCCTGCCTTAGTAACTATAGTACAGCCTGCCTTAGTAACTATAGTGCAGCCTTCCTTCACTGAGTAACTATAGTACAGCCTGCCTTAGTAACTATAGTGCAGCCTGCCTTAGTAACTATAGTACAGCCTGCCTTCACTGAGTAACTATAGTATAGCCTGCCTTAGTAACTATAGTACAGCCTGCCTTAGTAACTATAGTGCAGCCTTCCTTCACTGAGTAACTATAGTACAGCCTGCCTTAGTAACTATAGTAACTATAGTGCAGCCTGTCTTAGTAACTATAGTGCAGCCTGTCTTAGTAACTATAGTGCAGCCTGCCTTAGTAACTATAGTACAGCCTGCCTTAGTAACTATAGTATAGCCTGTCTTAGTAACTATAGTGCAGCCTGCCTTAGTAACTATAGTGCAGCCTGCCTTAGTAACTATAGTATAGCCTGTCTTAGTAACTATAGTGCAGCCTGCCTTAGTAACTATAGTGCAGCCTGCCTTAGTAACTATAGTGCAGCCTGCCTTAGTAACTATAGTATAGCCTGCCTTAGTAACTATAGTATAGCCTGCCTTAGTAACTATAGTACAGCCTGCCTTAGTAACTATAGTGCAGCCTGCCTTAGTAACTATAGTGCAGCCTGCCTTAGTAACTATAGTACAGCCTGCCTTAGTAACTATAGTGCAGCCTGCCTTAGTAACTATAGTATAGCCTTCACTGAGTAACTATAGTACAGCCTGCCATAGTAACTATAGTGCAGCCTGCCTTAGTAACTATAGTACAGCCTGCCTTAGTAACTATAGTACAGCCTGCCTTCACTGAGTAACTATAGTGCAGCCCGCCTTAGTAACTATAGTGCAGCCCGTCTTAGTAACTACAGTGCAGCCTGCCTTAGTAACTATAGTGCAGCCCGCCTTAGTAACTATAGTACAGCCTGCCTTAGTAACTATAGTACAGCCTGCCTTAGTAACTATAGTGCAGCCTGTCTTAGTAACTATAGTGCAGCCTGTCTTAGTAACTATAGTGCAGCCTACCTTAGTAACTATAGTACAGCCTGCCTTAGTAACTATAGTGCAGCCTGCCTTAGTAACTATAGTGCAGCCTGCCTTCGTAACTATAGTGCAGCCTGCCTTAGTAACTATAGTGCAGCCTGCCTTAGTAACTATAGTACAGCCTGCCTTAGTAACTATAGTAACTATAGTACAGCCTGCCTTAGTAACTATAGTACAACCTTCCTTAGTAACTATAGTGCAGCCTGTCTTAGTAACTATAGTAACTATAGTACAGCCTGTCTTAGTAACTATAGTACAGCCTGCCTTAGTAACTATAGTAACTATAGTACAACCTGCCTTAGTAACTATAGTACAGCCTGCCTTAGTAACTATAGTAAAACCTGCCTTAGTAACTATAGTGCAGCCTGCCTTAGTAACTATAGTGCAGCCTGCCTTAGTAACTATAGTGCAGCCTGCCTTAGTAACTATAGTATAGCCTTCACTGAGTAACTATAGTACAGCCTGCCTTAGTAACTATAGTGCAGCCTGCCTTAGTAACTATAGTACAGCCTGCCTTCACTGAGTAACTATAGTGCAGCCCGCCTTAGTAACTATAGTGCAGCCCGCCTTAGTAACTATAGTGCAGCCCGTCTTAGTAACTACAGTGCAGCCTGCCTTAGTAACTATAGTGCAGCCCGCCTTAGTAACTATAGTACAGCCTGCCTTAGTAACTATAGTGCAGCCTGCCTTAGTAACTATAGTGCAGCCTGTCTTAGTAACTATAGTGCAGCCTGTCTTAGTAACTATAGTGCAGCCTACCTTAGTAACTATAGTACAGCCTGCTTTAGTAACTATAGTACAGCCTGCCTTAGTAACTATAGTGCAGCCTGCCTTAGTAACTATAGTGCAGCCTGTCTTAGTAACTATAGTGCAGCCTGTCTTAGTAACTATAGTGCAGCCTACCTTAGTAACTATAGTACAGCCTGCCTTAGTAACTATAGTACAGCCTGCCTTAGTAACTATAGTGCAGCCTGTCTTAGTAACTATAGTGCAGCCTGTCTTAGTAACTATAGTGCAGCCTACCTTAGTAACTATAGTACAGCCTGCCTTAGTAACTATAGTGCAGCCTGCCTTAGTAACTATAGTGCAGCCTGCCTTCGTAACTATAGTACAGCCTGCCTTAGTAACTAGTGCAGCCTGCAGTAACCTGCCTTAGTAACTATAGTAACTATAGTACAGCCTGCCTTAGTAACTATAGTACAACCTTCCTTAGTAACTATAGTGCAGCCTGCCTTAGTAACTATAGTAACTATAGTGCAGCCTGCCTTAGTAACTATAGTAACTATAGTACAGCCTGCCTTAGTAACTATAGTACAACCTTCCTTAGTAACTATAGTGCAGCCTGTCTTAGTAACTATAGTAACTATAGTACAGCCTGTCTTAGTAACTATAGTACAGCCTGCCTTAGTAACTATAGTAACTATAGTAAAACCTGCCTTAGTAACTATAGTGCAGCTTGCCTTAGTAACTATAGTGCAGCCTGCCTTAGTAACTATAGTATAGCCTTCACTGAGTAACTATAGTACAGCCTGCCTTAGTAACTATAGTGCAGCCTGCCTTAGTAACTATAGTACAGCCTGCCTTCACTGAGTAACTATAATGCAGCCCGCCTTAGTAACTATAGTGCAGCCCGCCTTAGTAACTATAGTGCAGCCCGTCTTAGTAACTACAGTGCAGCCTGCCTTAGTAACTATAGTGCAGCCCGCCTTAGTAACTATAGTACAGCCTGCCTTAGTAACTATAGTACAGCCTGCCTTAGTAACTATAGTGCAGCCTGTCTTAGTAACTATAGTGCAGCCTGTCTTAGTAACTATAGTGCAGCCTGCCTTAGTAACTATAGTGCAGCCTGCCTTAGTAACTATAGTACAGCCTGCCTTAGTAACTATAGTGCAGCCTGCCTTAGTAACTATAGTAACTATAGTGCAGCCTGCCTTAGTAACTATAGTAACTATAGTACAGCCTGCCTTAGTAACTATAGTACAACCTTCCTTAGTAACTATAGTACAGCCTGCCTTAGTAACTATAGTAACTATAGTACAACCTGCCTTAGTAACTATAGTACAGCCTGCCTTAGTAACTATAGTAAAACCTGCCTTAGTAACTATAGTGCAGCCTGCCTTAGTAACTATAGTGCAGCCTGCCTTATTAACTATAGTGCAAGGCAAGGAGAAAGGACGTGAGGTATCACAGAAAGACGAATTGAGATGGAAACGTACACACGTTCCCACAGTTACCTGGTTGATACATCTCCATAGACTCCGCCTCCTGCTTGATTTTGACCCCTGTGTGGGCGGAACCTCCGCTGCATGCTGCCGTGCTACTGGCTGCGGGCTGGGTGGGGGAGGCGACAGTATTGGCCATGGAGGCGGGGCCAGGTGGGTGTCACGGCCATGTCGGCCGACAGGGCAGAGAGGTGGGTATTGGAGCTGGGCTGGGAGGGGGGTGGAGGACCACGGGGGGCCAGCAGGTTGGAGGGGATAGCCTGGGCTGGGGAGGAGACCGCATGCTGCTCCACTCCTCCCTGGGAGGGTAGAGACTCCACTGCAGCCATGACTAGGACTGGAGGAGCCACCATGGTCATGTGACCCTCTGCTTTAGGCTTCACTCTGACAGGGAGAGAGAGAGGCTTGTTAATTAAGACTCACTCAGAGAGAGAGGTATGTTAGACTCTGAAAGAGAGAGATGTTAGAGTCACTCAGAGAGAGAGAGAGAGGTATGTTAGACTCTGAAAGAGTGAGATGTTAGAGTCACTCAGAGAGAGAGAGAGAGGTATGTTAGACTCTGAAAGAGTGAGATGTTAGAGTCACTCAGAGAGAGAGAGAGGTATGTTAGACTCTGAAAGAGAGAGATGTTAGAGTCACTCAGAGAGAGAGAGAGAGGTATGTTAGACTCTGAAAGAGTGAGATGTTAGAGTCACTCAGAGAGAGAGGTATGTTAGACTCTGAAAGAGAGATGTTAGAGTCACTCAGAGAGAGAGAGAGAGAGGTATGTTAATTAAGACTCACTCAGAGAGAGAGAGGTATGTTAGACTCTGAAAGAGTGAGATGTTAGAGTCACTCAGAGAGAGAGGTATGTTAGACTCTGAAAGAGAGAGATGTTAGAGTCACTCAGAGAGAGAGAGAGAGGTATGTTAGACTCTGACAGAGAGATGTTAGAGTCACTCAGAGAGAGAGAGAGAGAGGTATGTTAGACTCTGAAAGAGAGATGTTAGAGTCACTCAGAGAGAGAGAGGTATGTTAGACTCTGAAAGAGTGAGATGTTAGAGTCACTCAGAGAGAGAGGTATGTTAGACTCTGAAAGAGTGAGATGTTAGAGTCACTCAGAGAGAGAGAGAGGTATGTTAGACTGACAGAGAGATGTTTGAGTCACTCAGAGAGAGAGGTATGTTAGACTCTGACAGAGAGATGTTAGAGTCACTCAGAGAGAGAGAGAGGTATGTTAGACTCTGACAGAGAGATGTTAGTCACTCAGAGAGAGAGGTATGTTAGACTCTGAAAGAGAGAGATGTTCGAGTCACTCAGAGAGAGAGAGAGGTATGTTAGACTGACAGAGAGAGATGTTAGAGTCACTCAGAGAGAGAGAGGTATGTTAGACTCTGACAGAGAGATGTTAGAGTCACTCAGAGAGAGAGAGAGAGAGGTATGTTAGACTCTGAAAGAGAGAGATGTTAGAGTCACTCAGAGAGAGAGAGGTATGTTAGACTCTGAAAGAGAGAGATGTTAGACTCACTCTGAGAAAGAAAGAAAGAAAGAAAGAGGTGTTAACATCTCTCTCCGTCAGAGTGAATCTAAGAGTCATCCTAATATGGATTTGTCCCAAATGGCACCCTATATATTTCACTACTTTACCAGATCCCTATCAAGACAATAGGGTGCCATCTAGGAAATATTTTATTTATTTAACCAGACGGGGGCTGGGATAAAAAAATAAAAAACATATAAATATAGGACAAAATACACATCTCGACAAGAGAGACAACAACATGGCAAGGCAGACAACACAGCATGGTAGCAACACAACATGACAACATGGTAGCAACACAACACAACAACAACATGGTAGCAACACAACACAACAACAACATGGTAGCAACACAACACGACAACAACATGGTAGCAACACAACATGACAACATGGTAGCAACACAACATGACAACATGGTAGCAACACAACATGACAACATGGTAGCAACACAACATGACAACAACATGGTAGCAACACAACATGACAACAACGTGGTAGCAACACAACACAACAACAACATGGTAGCAACACAACATGACAACCTGGTAGCAACACAACATGACAACAACGTGGTAGCAACACAACACCAACATGGTAGCAACACAACATGACAACAACGTGGTAGCAACACAACACAACATGGTAGCAACACAACATGACAACAACCTGGTAGCAACACAACATGACAACCTGGTAGCAACACAACATGACAACAACGTGGTAGCAACACAGCATGACAACAACATGGTAGCAACACAACATGACAACAACATGACAACAACGTGGTAGCAACACAACATGACAACAACATGGTAGCAACACAACATGACAACAACACAACATGACAACAACGTGGTAGCAACATAACATGACAACAACATGGTAGCAACACAACATGACAACACAGCATGGTAGCAACACAACATGACAACAACATGGTAGCAAAACAACATGACAACAACATGGTAGCAACACAACATGGTAGCAACACAACATGACAACATGGTAGCAACACAACATGACAACAACGTGGTAGCAACACAGCATGACAACAACATGGTAGCAACACAACACGGTAGCAACACAACATGACAACAACACAACATGACAACAACATGGTAGCAACACAACATGACAACAACGTGGTAGCAACACAACATGACAACACAGCATGGTAGCAACACAGCATGACAACAACATGGTAGCAACACAACACGGTAGCAGCATAAAACATGGTACAAACATTATTCAGCCCAGACAACAACGCAAAGGTCAAGAAGTTAGAGACAACAATAAATCACACAAAGCAGCCATGTAGGATGCCATCTAGGAGGCAGTCTAGGAGGCCATCTAGGAGGCCATCTAGGAGGCAGTCTAAACCCATTACAGGACCTGCATGACCCAGGCTTTGAATGAACGATTGATTATTCTCTGAAGGCTCACCCTGCAGGTCTAGGTGGTCCTGCTCCTCTCACTCCTCCCTCCACTCTGCTGCTGGTGGCCTCACCAGGCCCTGCCGGGATCAGATTCTTACCAACACCACACCTAAACACACACACACACACACACACACACACACACACACACACACACACAATGTTAGGCTGGTCGATATTGAATTAATTTGAATGTATGTTTTGAATGTTCCAAATGCAAATCGCAACAATCAAGTTATTTATTTATTTTCTCCTTCTGTTTTTATGAGCGTTTATGTCATTTTTTTTGGGGGCCTCGTCTCCGTCTCTCCTTCTGCTCTGTGGTCACCAAGCCCCTCCAGCATTTCAGTCCCATACGGTAACGTGCTAACTGTCTAGTCTTGTGTTTTAGATATTTGCAACAAGCACAAAAAAAAAAATAGTCATTGATATAAGCAATTGGGGCAACTTGTTCTAACTAATAAGCATAATTTTTTCCCCCCCAGACAGTTGATTTCAGCATGTAAACAAAGTGACCCAGGCTGTGTTGTTCAGAGACCAGACAGAAGGACAGTGTATTCACAATTGTTCAACTGTTCTATCTTGTTAGCGAGCAAAAATATTCAAGTTGGCTAGACTTTAAATATAAAAGACGAGCTGGCTTCTCACTAGCACCGTTGGTATGGGCTTGAGAGATTGTTAATGAACAGGGCTTCTCCAAATCTTTTCACTCAGCCCCCCTTCCGGCATCGGGGAACATCCCGGCCCCCACCACGTCTATTTCTATGGGCACAAGCACTGTTTATGACACCAACTGTTCACCCCCCCCCTCTTGTTGGCGGAGAGAACAATTTACAGTTTTAAAGCTAATTTTCTTGCAATTCTACACATTCTGTCATGTGGTGCAGAGAACACTTTGCCGTTTTAAAGCTAATTTTCTTGCAACTCTATGTTTTGCCATGTCTAATGTGTATTCATGTGACATTTTGAGTGACTTGAATAATACAACAAAATATATGGGCTTTAAAAAAACAACGTTATAGCGGACATGGGCTAGTTGATCTGGACATTTCTGACACGTTTGAAATATCTTTCTAAGTTCCCGCGCCCCCTGCCGACCCCCGCTGTTCAGCAGGCCTGACACAGAAGACAACAATGAGGTCCTATCTAAACTGTTTTATTATACAGTTCCCTAATGAACATGACCCTGGGCTCAGAGGCTCAGTCACCCTTCATTGGCTGGCAGATTGATTGATCGACTGATTGACTCACCCCTCATTGGCTGGCTTCTTGCGGAGGATGCTGGGTCGAGGGGAAGAGACCAAAGTGGGCCCTCCGCCTCCTACTCCGCCCTGGGGGTGTGTCTGTACCATGGTAGCAACGGGCTGTGCGGCGCCAAACGGGCTGCCCATAGGAGCAGCTACAAACGTACTGCCGTCAGCCAATACCATCCCTGTAGAACAGACACAGGTTCTTATCATCATAGATTCGACCAATTACCATCCAATACTATCCCTGTAGAACAGACACAGGTTCTTATCATCATAGATTCAACCAATTACCATCCAATACTATCCCTGTAGAACAGACACAGGTTCTTATCATCATAGATTCAACCAATTACCATCCAATACTATCCCTGTAGAACAGACACAGGTTCTTATCATCATAGATTCAACCAATTACCATCCAATACTATCCCTGTAGAACAGACACAGGTTCTTATCATGAGCTATAGATTCGACCAATTACCATCCCTGTAGAACACACAGGTTCTTATCATGAGCTATAGATTCGACCAATTACTATCCCTGTAGAACAGACACAGGTTCTTATCATGAGCTATAGATTCGACCAATTACTATCCCTGTAGAACAGACACAGGTTCTTATCATGAGCTATAGATTCGACCAATTACTATCCCTGTAGAACAGACACAGGTTCTTATCATGAGCTATAGATTCGACCAATTACCATCCAATACCATCGCTGTAGAACAGACACAGGTTCTTATCATGAGCTATAGATTCGACCAATTACCATCCCTGTAGAACAGACACAGGTTCTTATCATCATAGATTGAACCAATTATCATTCAATAACATCACCTTCAGCAGACGCTTTTATCCAAACATATATTTTCGTAAAATATTTTCAGTATGTGTTTTTGGGTCCCTGTGAGTCATATTCAATAAGCGGCTTCTTGAGGCCATGTTTAGCGTTAGTGTACTGTAGATTACCAGATGGTTTGGCCTCAGGCTGCTGCCCTGCGATTGGTGCCTGCTGAATCCCCTGTGTGCCGATTGGACCGGAGCTATGTAACCCCTGCACTCCCATTGGTGCAGGCTGGATGACCTGGGCTCCAATTGGTTGAGGCTGGATTCCCTGGGTGCTGATTTGTGCAGACTGTAGACCAATCCTGTCCACGGCCATCAGCTGCATGGGGTTGAGGTGAACGGTAGTGGCCACGGCCACAGCAGGCTGGCTGGGCAGAGCAGAGCTCGGGGTCTGGGGCGTCACTGAGGAGAGGAGGGGGGTGTCAGTCAAAGCAGACTTGGGACATGGTGCCAACTAATCCTTAAGGTATTCACTCTTTTATTTTTTAATTATTACAATTATGATGATTTTTTTTTTATGTATTATAAATTTTTTCCCCCAATTATTATAATTATTATTTGTTTTAATTATTATAATTATTATTTGTTTTAATTATTATAATTATTATTTGTTTTAATTATTATAATTATTATTTGTTTTAATTATTATAATTATTATTTGTTTTAATTATTATAATTATTATTTGTTTTAATTATTATAATTATTATTTGTTTTAATTATTATAATTATTATTTGTTTTAATTATTATAATTTTTTAAATTATATTTTTAAATTATATATATATATTTTTATTTGTACTATTTTTTTTATTTTTTATTACAAAAAACACAAGTAAGGAGAAACAGTATTTTATTTAACCAGGTAGGCTAGTATTTAACCACCTTTATTTAACCAGGTAGGCTAGTATTTAACCACCTTTATTTAACCAGGTAGGCTAGTATTTAACCACCTTTATTTAACCAGGTAGGCTAGTATTTAACCACCTTTATTTAACCAGGTAGGCTAGTATTTAACCACCTTTATTTAACCAGGTAGGCTAGTATTTAACCACCTTTATTTAACCAGGTAGGCTAGTATTTAACCACCTTTATTTAACCAGGTAGGCTAGTATTTAACCACCTTTATTTAACCAGGTAGGCTAGTATTTAACCACCTTTATTTAACCAGGTAGGCTAGTTGAGAACAAGTTCTCATTTGCAACTACTATCAAACATGTATCAGTCTTTCTGCAGCAGAGCCATCGTTATGTGTGAGGGTGTCTACTACCACTATCAAACATGTATCAGTCTTTCTGCAGCAGAGCCATCCTTATGTGTGAGGGTGTCTACTACCACTATCAAACATGTATCAGTCTTTCTGCAGCAGAGCCATCGTTATGTGTGAGGTGTCTACTACCACTATCAAACATGTATCAGTCTTTCTGCAGCAGAGCCATCCTTATGTGTGAGGGTGTCTACTACCACTATCAAACATGTATCAGTCTTTCTGCAGCAGAGCCATCCTTATGTGTGAGGGTGTCTACTACCACTATCAAACATGTATCAGTCTTTCTGCAGCAGAGCCATCCTTATGTGTGAGGGTGTCTACTACCACTATCAAACATGTATCAGTCTTTCTGCAGCAGAGCCATCCTTATGTGTGAGGGTGTCTACTACCACTATCAAACATGTATCAGTCTTTCTGCAGCAGAGCCATCCTTATGTGTGAGGCTGCGTGTGCATGATATTGATATAAAATATATGTCATAGTTTCCTTTTTCATCATCACAATCTTACTCTTTGTGTATTGGGCAACGTATTCCCGAGTCAATTCAATAGATATTTTTTGTTGTTGTACCCAAGAATACATACAGTATGTGTATGTATTCTGACAAGGTACAAATCTGTCGTTCTGCCCCTGAACAGGCAGTTAACCCACCGTTCCCAGGCCGTCATTGAAAATAAGAATTTGTTCTTAACTGACTTGCCTGGTTAAATAAAGGTAAAAAATAAAAATAAATATGTGAAGGTATTCACCTGGGTACTGTCTGATGGTGGACACGGAGCTGGTGATGGGGGTATAGGTGTGTGTCCGGGGGTAAGGAGAAGAGGAAAAAGTAGGCAGGAAGTACTGGAAGTGCACTGGTAAAGGTGGCCTGTCACTCCTGGCCTCGATGGTGACAGGGTTAGGAGAGGAGCGGTTGCCAGAGATGGAGATCAAGTTGGTCCTCTCTACAGGATAGTCTGATTGGACACAGGGGGAGGTGTGGGCTATGGGCTGGTAGTCTGATTGGACACGGGGGGAGGTGTGGGCTATGGGCTGGTAGTCTGATTGGACACGGGGAGAGGTGTGGGCTATGGGCTGGTAGTCTGATTGGACATGGGGGGAGGTGTGAGCTATAGGCTGGATCAGGTTGGTCCTCTCTCCAAGGTAGTCTGACTGGACACGGGGGAGGTGTGGGCTATGGGCTGAGGTACCACTTTAGCTGTTGGTACAACACAGGAAGGGGGAAATATGGTACAACAGAATACAACAAAATACAGATAGAAATACTCTTTAAAGGACATCCAAATATAAAATAAATAATGAATGCAAAAAGCCCACTAGTGGGTTTGAATGTGTCTGAGTATTTTGTGCACTAGCCTTCAATGAATCTGAGTATTAAATCAAAAGTTGCTTAGGAGCTAGAAGCAGAGCGGTCATATCTGTTGGCGCCATCTTACTCACTTATACAGGCTGTTACTCACCAACTGGGATGGTAGAGGTGGTCAGTGCTGTGGCATGGGAGGAGTGTGTGGGCATCGTCATGGTGACGATAGTACTGCTGGTCATCTGGGTGTGTGGCGCAGTGCCTGAAAGAGGATCACGGGACAGAGGATCACGGGACAGAGAATGCCATTTGTTTCAATGAGGAATCGTCAAAAGGGCGACTGCACTTCCTGATTTGATTTTGATTTGTTTTTAGATTTGGTTCGTTAAGGAATGTTAGCGGTCCATTCAAACGTGAGTTGGTTTGGGGTGTTGTGGTTTGATGTGGGTCTCGTGTGTTCGCAGACGGTAAGAGTTAGCCAAACGATTTAGCAAAATAGTGTACGGCCGTGGCAAAAGTGGTTGAACTTTGGATAGCTCATCTCCGGGGCTAATTAGGGACCATTAAATCAAATGGTGATTTGAAACAGGTGTAGACCTTACAGTGAAATGCCTACTTTACAAGCCCTTTAACCAACAATGTAGGTTAAAAATATATATATTGGGCCTCCCGGGTGGCGCAGTGGTTAAGGGCGCTGTACTGCAGCGCCAGCTGTGCCATCAGAGTCCCTGGGTTCGCGCCCAGGCTCTGTCGTAACCGGCCGCGACCGGGAGGTCCGTGGGGCGACGCACAATTGGCCTAGCGTCGTCCGGGTTAGGGAGGGCTTGGTCGGTAGGGATGTCCTTGTCTCATCGCGCACCAGCGACTCCTGTAGCGGGCCGGGCGCAGTGCGCGCTAACCAAGGTTGCCGGGTGCATGGTGTTTCCTCCTACACATTGGTGCGGCTGGCTTCCCGGGTTGGATGCGCGCTGTGTTAAAGAAGCAGTGCGGCTTGGTTGGGTTGTGTATCGGAGGACGCATGACATTCAACCTTCGTCTCTCCCGAGCCCGTACGGGAGTTGTAGCGATGAGACAAGATAGTAGCTACTACAATAATTGGATACCACGAAAATTGGGGAGAAAAAGGGGTAAAATTAAAAAAATATATATATATATATATTTTAAAAAATTCAACAAATAAATAAAAGTAACAAATGATTAAAGATAATAATTACAATGTAGAAGTTCTCATTAAATGCTTTCAAAATGTGTATAGAATTTATAGTTGGTTTGAGGCAGTGTTTCCGCCGTAGTCATTTGCATGTGGCGCTGCGCCGTGGCTAAATTATTGCCGACCACGCCCTAAAATATGGGACATCAAATAAATACAAAAATCGGACGATGCGCACATCGAAGATTCTAGAACAGTCCACGTTAACGTTTCCTCTGCAAACAAAATGAGTTATGAACAGAAAAATCAGACTACCCCATTATAGAATAGTCGATCTATTTACCTAGTCATGTTATTAAACTAAACCAGACAATAGTTGATCTATTTACCTAGTCATGTTATTATAGACAATAGTTGATCTATTTACCTAGTCATGTAATGGTGTTATTATAGACAATAGTTGATCTATTTACCTAGTCATGTGATGGTGTTATCATAGACAATAGTTGATCTATTTACCTAGTCATGTGATGGTGTTATCATAGACAATAGTTGATCTATTTACCTAGTCATGTAAATATGGTGTTATAGGGAGGGAAACATGCATAGACAATAGTTGATCTAAAATATTTACAGTTCTTAGCAGCAACAGTCATGTGATGGTGTTAACATGGGTCAACTGGAGGTAACATGGGTCACTGGATAACAGTCAACTGATCTAACATTTACCTAGTCATGTGATGGTGTTATTATAGACAATAGTTGATCTATTTACCTAGTCATGTCAATGGTGTTATTATAGACAATAGTCAACTGATCTATCAACTTAACACCTGGAGGAGTAACATGGGTCAACTGGAGGGTAACATGGGTCAACTGGAGGGTAACATGGGTCAACTGGAGGGTAACATGGGTCAACTGGAGGGAGGGTAACATGGGTCAACTGGTAACATGGGTCAACTGGAGGGTAACATGGGTCAATAGACAATAGTCAACTGTAACATGGGTCAACTAACATGGGTCAACTTACAACTGGAGGGTAACATGGGTCAACTGGTGGGTTATCATAGACAATATGGGTCAACTGGAGGGTAACATGGGTCAACTGGAGGGATTTACCTAGTCATGGATGGGTTAACATAGTCAATGGAGGGTAACATGGGTCAACTGGAGGGTAACATGGGTCAACTGGAGGGTTACTGGAGGGTAACATGGGTCAACTGGAGGGAGGGTAACATGGGTCAACTGGAGGGTAACATGGGTCAACTGGAGGGAGGGTAACATGGGTCAACTGGAGGGTAACATGGGTCAACTGGAGGGTAACATGGGTCAACTGGAGGGAGGGTAACATGGGTCAACTGGAGGGTAACATGGGTCAACTGGAGGGTAACATGGGTCAACTGGAGGGTAACATTCAACTGGAGGGTAACATGGGTCAACTGGAGGGTAACATGGGTCAACTGGAGGGAGGTAACATGGGTCTAGGGTAACATGGGTCAACTGGAGGGTAACATGGGTCAACTGGAGGGTAACATGGGTCAACTGGAGGGTAACATGGTGTTATGGGTCAACTGGAGGGAGGGTAATATGGGTCAACTGGAGGGAGGGTAATTTCAACTGGAGGGTAACATGGGTCAACTGGAGGGTAACATGGGTCAACTGGAGGGTAACATGGGTCAACTGGAGGGAGGGTAACATGGGTCAACTGGAGGGTAACATGGGTCAACTGGAGGGTAACATGGGTCAACTGGAGGGTAACATGGGTCAACTGGAGGGAGGGTAACATGGGTCAACTGGAGGGAGGGTAAACATGGGTCAACTGGAGGTAACATGGGTCAACTGGAGGGTAACATGGGTCAACTGGAGGGTAACATGGGTCAACTGGAGGGTAACATGGGTCAACTGGAGGTAACATGGGTCAACTGGAGGGTAACATGGGTCAACTGGAGGGTAACATGGGTCAACTGGAGGGAGGTAACATGGGTCAACTGGAGGGTAACATGGGTCAACTGGAGGTAACATGGGTCAACTGGAGGGTAACATGGGTCAACTGGAGGGTAACATGGGTCAACTGGAGGGTAACATGGGTCAACAGGGTAACATGGGTCAACTGGAGGGTAACATGGGTCAACTGGAGGGTAACATGGGTCAACTGGAGGGTAACATGGGTCAACTGGAGGGTAACATGGGTCAACTGGAGGGTAACATGGGTCAACTGGAGGGTAACATGGGTCAACTGGAGGGTAACATGGGTCAACTGGAGGGTAACATGGGTCAACTGGAGGGTAACATGGGTCAACTGGAGGGAGGGTAACATGGGTCAACTGGAGGGAGGGTAACATGGGTCAACTGGAGGGTAACATGGGTCAACTGGAGGGTAACATGGGTCAACTGGAGGGTAACATGGGTCAACTGGAGGGTAACATGGGTCAACTGGAGGGTAACATGGGTCAACTGGAGGGAGGGTAACATGGGTCAACTGGAGGGTAACATGGGTCAACTGGAGGGTAACATGGGTCAACTGGAGGGAGGGTAACATGGGTCAACTGGAGGGTAACATGGGTCAACTGGAGGGTAACATGGGTCAACTGGAGGGTAACATGGGTCAACTGGAGGGTAACATGGGTCAACTGGAGGGTAACATGGGTCAACTGGAGGGAGGGTAACATGGGTCAACTGGAGGGTAACATGGGTCAACTGGAGGGTAACATGGGTCAACTGGAGGGTAACATGGGTCAACTGGAGGGTAACATGGGTCAACTGGAGGGTAACATGGGTCAACTGGAGGGTAACATGGGTCAACTGGAGGGTAACATGGGTCAACTGGAGGGTAACAACTGGAGGGTAACATGGGTCAACTGGAGGGTAACATGGGTCAACTGGAGGGTAACATGGGTCAACTGGAGGGTAACATGGGTCAACTGGAGGGTAACATGGGTCAACTGGAGGGTAACATGGGTCAACTGGAGGGTAACATGGGTCAACTGGAGGGAGGGTAACATGGGTCAACTGGAGGGTAACATGGGTCAACTGGAGGGTAACATGGGTCAACTGGAGGGTAACATGGGTCAACTGGAGGGAGGGTAACATGGGTCAACTGGAGGGTAACATGGGTCAACTGGAGGGTAACATGGGTCAACTGGAGGGTAACATGGGTCAACTGGAGGGTAACATGGGTCAACTGGAGGGTAACATGGGTCAACTGGAGGGAGGGTAACATGGGTCAACTGGAGGGTAACATGGGTCAACTGGAGGGTAACATGGGTCAACTGGAGGGTAACATGGGTCAACTGGAGGGTAACATGGGTCAACTGGAGGGTAACATGGGTCAACTGGAGGGTAACATGGGTCAACTGGAGGGTAACATGGGTCAACTGGAGGGTAACATGGGTCAACTGGAGGGAGGGTAACATGGGTCAACTGGAGGGAGGGTAACATGGGTCAACTGGAGGGTAACATGGGTCAACTGGAGGGTAACATGGGTCAACTGGAGGGTAACATGGTAACATGGGTCAACTGGAGGGTAACATGGGTCAACTGGAGGGTAACATGGGTCAACTGGAGGGTAACATGGGTCAACTGGAGGGTAACATGGGTCAACTGGAGGGAGGGTAACATGGGTCAACTGGAGGGAGGGTAACATGGGTCAACTGGAGGGAGGGTAACATGGGTCAACTGGAGGGTAACATGGGTCAACTGGAGGGTAACATGGGTCAACTGGAGGGTAACATGGGTCAACTGGAGGGAGGGTAACATGGGTCAACTGGAGGGAGGGTAACATGGGTCAACTGGAGGGAGGGTAACATGGGTCAACTGGAGGGTAACATGGGTCAACTGGAGGGTAACATGGGTCAACTGGAGGGAGGGTAACATGGGTCAACTGGAGGGAGGGTAACATGGGTCAACTGGAGGGTAACATGGGTCAACTGGAGGGAGGGTAACATGGGTCAACTGGAGGGTAACATGGGTCAACTGGAGGGAGGGTAACATGGGTCAACTGGAGGGAGGGTAACATGGGTCAACTGGAGGGTAACATGGGTCAACTGGAGGGTAACATGGGTCAACTGGAGGGTAACTTGGGGAAAGACGCCACCCAACCTCAAAATATATATATATTTTTTTTTTGGGGGGTAGTGATTTAAATTGTGATGAGACAGATTACATTTTAGTTGAGCAAGTTTAGTGGCAACCAGGGAAAGTATTGGGGAGGGGGAATGAAGGTGTGTCTGTGAGGGGGGGGGGTGAAGGTGTGTCTGTGAGGGGGAGGGGGGGTGAAGGTGTGTCTGTGAGGGGGGATGAAGGTGTGTCTGTGAGGGGAGAATGAAGGTGTGTCTGTGAGAAGTACAGGCAGGGGGCGTTTTACCCTGGGTGGCAGTTTACCCCAAGTTACCCTAACATGTAGGCCTACATTATATTTACTGTTTATGTATGTTTTTTGGTACATAAAATGTATCAATAGGATGCCAACTAGTTAAAATATCACATTTGGGATCTAGATAATGATTAGCCCGATAGTGTAAATGCAGATAGACAACCGCATGCTTAAGCCCATTTATTTATAGCCATTAGCGATAATGCTATTTTCTAATAGCATATATTATAATACGGGGCCATGCATAGGCTATATGCATGGTCCAATATGTAAAAATTATTTAAACCATTGGCCCATGTAATTGGACTGAAATTACAGAAATTATATTTTATATGGTTTCAGCATTATTTTATTTTTTATTTATTTTGGAGTAGAATGACCTTTTAAAATGTTTGAGTCACCCAGATAACATGAACTATTACAAAATGTGTAGAATTGTAGATAGGAGATTTGCTTTAAAACAGCTAAATATTAGTCACTGCGGCTAACAGGAGGGCCTCTAAAATCTTTGGTCGGTGACAACACAATTTTGATCCAGAAAAAACCCTGGTCAAACCTTTGTACAAGTACCTGACAAAATAAAGGAAACACAGACATAAACGCGTCTTAAATCGGGCGTTGGTCCAGCGTTGGTCCAGCACGAGCTGGAGTTGCCCACCCCTGGTTTACATAGGTGTCATGCTCATCAAACCATTCACTGACCACTCATGTGGTTTGGGGATAGCCATGGTAGCTAAAATAATGGCCTGTCCAGCATTTTATACATGCCTGTAGAAAAGGCCCATGGAGTTGGTGGAATAATCCTTTAATTCATTTACTCAGCTGGGCCAGGGGCGCTTTAATTAGGTCAGGTGGAAATGTCCGACAGATCTAAACTCCATAAAAGGAGGACACGTGACCACCTGTTCACCTTCACTGTCAGTCATCCTACCTGTCCAGCTACCCACACAGATTCCACTAATCTTTCATGCCCCTAAGCATGATGGGACGTTCATTGCTTAATTAACTCAGGAACTACACCTGTGTGTAAGCACCTGCTTTCAATATACGTTGTAAGCATGAATTTACTTTCCATTATTTCTGGCAGTTACCTTTACACTGTAATTTTAAAAAATTAAAATCATATTTTATTTTGTCACATACACATGGTTAGCAGATGTTAATGCGAGTGTAGCGAAATGCTGATGGTCCCTAACTAGACCCATAGGGATATCCAAAGTGAACCCAATTTCACCACGGGCATTACGATCGGGTCGCATGCAGCTGCACTCCGAATTGATCATTACTGATGCTGTGGGCAGGGTTGAAATAAACCCAACTTTAAATTTACAAACCACAAACCTCACACACACACACACACACACACACACACACACACAAAAAAAAAAAAAGATGTTTTGGACGAGACCGACTTCATGACTAAAATGATCCCATATCCACTTTGTAGTCAATTTCGACAGTAGAATAAAGGTTTCGGACTCATATTGATGCCACATGGGGCCGTTTACTAAATTAAGTCAATTTTTAGGGGATCTTCGGTCTTTAAAAACGTCCATGTTATTCGTCTTATTCATTATGATCGAAACAGGATAAACTGATCCGATATCAAGCACTCTATGACTCTTTGTAAATAGGAGTCCTAGAATGGTGACCTCGTAGAATAACATATTAAAATGAATCACTAAAATGTAATTGAATAGGATCTGTGTGGGGTGGTGTTACCTGTAGTGGTGGTGCCTGGGCCAGTAGTGGTGGTGGTGGTTAGAATAGGTGCCCCCGTTGCTGCAGCAAGCGGAGTCCCGGAACAGAAGATGGATTTCTGGAATAGAAGGAAGTGTATTTTCTTCTATTTTTCCTGTCAAAGTGTCACCAGAAAAACCTGACTTGATGAGAACAACCATAGAACATCTTACACTCCCCTCCGTATGTATTTGGACAGCGAAGCTATACATTTTTTTATTGTACATTTGGCCATATACAGTACTCCACCATTTTGGATTTGAGATCAAATATTTCATATGAGGTACAGAATGTCACCTTTTATTTGAGGGTATTTTTTACCGTTTAGAAATGAAAACACAAAATCATATATAAAATACAAACACACACACAGTACCAGTCAAAAGTTTGGACACCTCTACTCATTCAAGGGTTTTTCTTTATTTTTTAAACTATTTTCTACATTATAGAATAATAGTGAAGGCATTAAAACTATGAAATAACATAAATAACATAATAACATAAATGATAATAACAGCATAAATGGAATCATAAATAACATAAATAACATAAATAACATATAATAACATATAACATAAATAACATAAATAACATAAATAACATAATAACATAAATAACATAATAACATATAATAACATAAATAACATATAACATAAATAACATAAATAACATAAATAACATAAATAACATATAACATAAATAACATAAATAACATAAATAACATAATAACATAAATAACATATAATAACATATAACATAAATAACATAAATAACATAATAACATAAATAACATAAATAACATATAATAACATAATAACATAAATAACATAATAACATAAATAACATAATAACATAAATAACATAATAACATATAATAACATAATAACATAATAACATATAATAACATATAATAACATATAATAACATAATAACATATAATAACATAAATAACATGAAAGACAGTTTCATCATAGCGCTTGATGGTTTTTGCGACTGCACTTGAAGTAACTTTAAAAGTTCTTGACATTTTTCAGATTGACTGACAATCATGTATTAAAGTAATGATGGACTGTGGTTTCTCTTTGTTCATTTGAGCAGTTTTTGCCATAATATGGACTTGGTCTTTTACCAAATAGGGCTATCTTCTGTATTACCACCCCTACCTTGTCACATCACAACTGATTGGCTCAAACACATTTTGAAGGAAAGAAATTCCACAAATGAACTTTTAACAAGGCACTACTGTTAATTGAAATGCATTCCAGGTGACTTCCTCATAAAGCTGGTTGAGAGAATGCCAAGAGTGTGCAACGCTGTAATCAAGGCAAAGGGTGGCTACTTTGAAGAATCTCAAATATAAAATATATTTTGATTTGTTAAACACTTTTTTGGTTACTACATGATTCCATATGTGTTGTTTCATAGTTTTGATGTCTTCACTATTATTCTACAATGTAGAAACTAGTAAAAAATAAAGAAAAACGCTGGAATGAGTAGGTGTGTTCAAACTTTTGACTGGTACTATATGTGAGAATGCTGCTCATTGACTACAGCTCAGCGTTCAACACAATAGTGCCCACAAAGCTCACGGGGGCCCCTCAGGGGTGTGTACTTAGTCCCCTCCTGTACTCCCTGTTCACCCACAATTGCGTGGCCAAGCACGAGTCCAACACCATCATTAAGTTTGCTGATGACACAACGGTGGTAGGCCTGATCACCGACAATGATTAGACAGCCTATAGGGAGCAAGACAAAGCTGATCGCGGACTACAGGAAAAGGAGGGCCGAACACGCCCCCATTCTCATCTACGGGGCTGTAGTGGAGCAGGTCGAGAGTTAAGTTCCTTTGTGTCCACATCACCAACAAACTATCATGTCCCAAACACACCAAACCAGTCGTAATAAGGGCACAACAACACCCATTCCCCCTCAGGAGACGGAAAAGATTTGGCATGTGTCCCCAGATCCTCAAAAAGTTATACGTAAGGGACAATCAAGTCTGAAATTTCTAAGTGGAAATTACTAACTTCAGAAGCCTTTTTAAACCTCAAATACACTGTTAAAGATTTCCTGCAACAGGGAGATCAAATTAAGAGCCCACATCGGTACGTCTTCAAATGGGGAACTAGATATACAAAGTGCTTTCATTTATAAACAGTAAAACAGAGATGTATATGAAAATACCCTCAAATAAAAAGGTGACATTCTATACTGTTGCCTGACACTAAACATTTGATCTCAAATCCAAAATGCTGGAGTATAGCGCCAAAGGTAAATATGTATCGTCAAAGGTTCTGACCTGTGTCATGGTGTGGGGGGGGGGCTGGGGTTTCTGCCCCCCTATAGCAGGGTGGGAGGGCAGGGTGATGCGTGTGGCTGTGTCCCTGGCCCCCTGGGGACGTTGGATACTGATGGTGGCAGGAGGAGGGTGGATGGTCAGCCCTGGATGCCTGGAGGAGGTAACACAAGACATCATCAACCCAACAAACGTTTAAAGTGGCATCATCAACCCACCATCCCTTTTAATGTGACATCATCAACCCACCATCCCTTTTAATGTGACATCATCAACCCACCATCCCTTTTAATGTGACATCATCAACCCACCATCCCTTTTAATGTGACATCATCAACCCACCAAGCCTTTTAATGTGACATCATCAACCCACCATCCCTTTTAATGTGACATCATCAACCCACCATCCCTTTTAATTACCTTTAATTACCTTACCTGTCGGCCCCGTTGCCTAGTCAACGCCATTTTACCTGCTGTTTGTTGTGCTAGCGGATTAGCCTCGCCTACTGTTTTTAGCTAGCTTTCCAAATTCAACTCCTGTGATTACTGTATGCCTCACTGTATGTCTCTCTCAGATGTCAATATGCCTTGTATACTGTTGTTCAGGTTAGTTATAATTGTTTTAGTTCACAATGGAGCCCCTAGACCCACTCTGCATACCCCTGTTACCTCCTTTGTCCCACCTCCCACACATGCGGTGACCTCACCCATTACAACCAGCATGTCCAGAGATACAACCTGTCTCATCATCACCCAGTGCCTGGGCTTACCTCCGCTGTACCCGCACCCCACCATACCCCTGTCTGCGCATTATGCCCTGAATATATTCTACCATGCCCAGAAACCTGCTCCTCTTATCCTCTGCCCCCAACGCTCTAGGCGACCAGTTTTGATAGCCTTTAGCCGCACCCTCATTACTACTCCTTCTCTGTTCCGCGGGTGATGTGGAGGTAAACCCAGGCCCTGCATGTCCCCAGGTACCCTCATTTGTTAACTTCTGTGAGCGAAAAAGCCTTGGTTTTATGCATGTCAACATCAGAAGCCTCCTCCCTAAGTTTGTTTTACTCACTGCTTTAGCACACTCTGCTAACCCTGATGTCCTTGCCGTGTCTGAATCCTGGCTCAGGAAGGCCACCAAAAACTCAGAGATTTCCATACCCAACTATAACATCTTCCGTCAAGATAGAACTACCAAAGGGGGCGGAGTTGCAGTCTACTGTAGAGATAGCCTGCAAAGTAATGTCATACTTTCCAGGTCCATACCCAAACAGTTCGAACTACTAATTTTGAAAATTACCCTCTCCAGAAATAAGTCTCTCACTGTTGCCGCCTGCTACCCTCAGCTCCCAGCTGTGCCCTGGACACCATTTGTGAATTGATCGCCCCCCATCTAGCTTCAGAGTTTGTTCTGTTAGGTGACCTAAACTGGGATATGCTTAACACCCCGGCAGTCCTACAATGTAAGCTAGATGCCCTCAATCTCACTCAAATCATCAAGGAACCCACCAGGTACAACCCTAACTCTGTAAACAAGGGCACCCTCATAGACGTCATCCTGACCAACTGGCCCTCCAAATACACCTCCGCTGTCTTCAACCAGGATCTCAGCGATCACTGCCTCATTGCCTGTATCCGCCACGGAGCCGCAGTCAAACGACCACCCCTCATCACTGTCAAACGCTCCCTAAAACACTTCTGTGAGCAGGCCTTTCTAATCGACCTGGCCCGGGTATCCTGGAAGGACATTGACCTCATCCCGTCAGTTGAGGATGCCTGGTCATTCTTTAAAAGTAACTTCCTCACCATTTTAGATAAGCATGCTCCGTTCAAAAAATGCAGAACCAAGAACAGATAGAGCCCTTGGTTCACTCCAGACCTGACTGCCCTCGACCAGCACAAAAACATCCTGTGGCGGACTGCAATAGCATCGAATAGCCCCCGTGATATGCAACTGTTCAGGGAAGTCAGGAACCAATACACACAGTCAGTCAGGAAAGCTAAGGCCAGCTTCTTCAGGCAGAAGTTTGCATCCTGTAGCTCCAACTCCAAAAAGTTCTGGGACACTGTGAAGTCCATGGAGAACAAGAGCACCTCCTCCCAGCTGCCCACTGCACTGAGGCTAGGTAACACGGTCTCCACCGATAAATCCACGATTATTGAAAGCTTCAATAAGCACTTCTCAACGGCTGGCCATGCCTTCCGCCTGGCTACTCCAACCTCGGCCAACAGCTCCGCCCCCCCCGCAGCTCTTCGCACTTCGCACTCTTCAATTCTCGGGCCGACTCTTTTCTCTGTATATATCAATGATGTTGCTCTTGCTGCGGGCGATTCCCTGATCCACCTCTACGCAGACGACACCATTCTATATACTTTCGGCCCGTCATTGGACACTGTGCTATCTAACCTCCAAACGAGCTTCAATGCCATACAGCACTCCTTCCGTGGCCTCCAACTGCTCTTAAACGCGAGTAAAACCAAATGCATGCTTTTCAACCGATCGCTGCCTGCACCAGCATGCCCGACTAGCATCACCACCCTGGATGGTTCCGACCTTGAATATGTGGACATCTATAAGTACCTAGGTGTCTGGCTAGACTGCAAACTCTCCTTCCAGACTCACATCAAACATCTCCAATCGAAAATCAAATCAAGAGTCGGCTTTCTATTCCGCGACAAAGCCTCCTTCACTCACGCCGCCAAGCTTACCCTAGTAAAACTGACTATCCTACCGATCCTCGATTTCGGCGATGTCATCTACAAAATGGCTTCCAACACTCTACTCAGCAAACTGGATGCAGTCTATCATAGTGCCATCCGTTTTGTCACCAAAGCACCTTATACCACCCACCACTGCGACTTGTATGCTCTAGTCGGCTGGCCCTCGCTACATATTCGTCGCCAGACCCACTGGCTCCAGGTCATCTACAAGTCCATGCTAGGTAAAGCTCCGCCTTATCTCAGTTCACTGGTCACGATGGCAACACCCATCCGTAGCACACGCTCCAGCAGGTGTATCTCACTGATCATCCCTAAAGCCAACACCTCATTTGGCCGCCTTTCGTTCCAGTACTCTGCTGCCTGTGACTGGAACGAACTGCAAAAATCGCTGAAGTTGGAGACTTTTATCTCCCTCACCAACTTCAAACATCAGCTATCCGAGCAGCTAACCGATCGCTGCAGCTGTACATAGTCTATTGGTAAATAGCCCACCCATTTTCACCTACCTCATTCCCATACTGTTTTTATACTGTTTTTTTTTCAATTTTATTTATTTATTTACTTTTCTGCTCTTTTGCACACCAATATCTCTACCTGTACATGACCATCTGATCATTTATCACCCCAGTGTTAATCTGCAAAATTGTATTATTCGCCTACCTCCTCATGCCTTTTGCACACATTGTATATAGACTGCCCATTTTTTTTTCTACTGTGTTATTGACTTGTTAATTGTTTACTCCATGTGTAACTCTGTGTTATCTGTTCACACTGCTATGCTTTATCTTGGCCAGGTCGCAGTTGCAAATGAGAACTTGTTCTCAACTAGCCTACCTGGTTAAATAAAGGTGAAATAAAAATAAAATAAAAAATAATGTGACATCATCAACCCACCAAGCCTTTTAATGTGACATCATCAACCCACCATCCCTTTTAATGTGACATCATCAACCCACCATCCCTTTTAATGTGACATCATCAACCCACCAAGCCTTTTAATGTGACATCATCAACCCAACATCCCTTTTAATGTGACATCATCAACCCACCAAGCCTTTTAATGTGACATCATCAACCCACCATCCCTTTTAATGTGACATCATCAACCCACCATCCCTTTTAATGTGACATCATCAACCCACCATCCCTTTTAATTTGACATCATCAACCCACCATCCCTTTTAATTTGACATCATCAACCCACCATCCCTTTTAATGTGACATCATCAACCCACCATCCCTTTTAATGTGACATCATCAACCCACCAAGCACAAACACAAATGTTGTCATTTACACAAGTGGTTAAAGGTAAGTCCTATGGTTTATTTTCTCATTTATACGGGGGGTTTTAATTTGGGAGCACTGTGCAAAAAAACTAAACCATATATTTGTTTTCTTTCTGTACCGTTGTTTCCCGAGCGCAGATTCGTTAGCGTCATGCTTGTACCATTACTACGGAGCAAACTGCTTGTTTTCCCGAACCCAAACAGTTCAAAAGATCTGACACATATTACCGACACAATCTTTTTCTCCTCCTGTCATAAACCATGTCGCGGGCCGTTCTAAAACTACTCGCTGGCTGCATTTGTTTTACACCGTGGTCCAGTCATGTTACCTCATTAGCTAGCTAGCTAACAACCTGGTAACTTTACCAGTACATCCAAACATCAGTCATGTTACCTCATTAGCTAGCTAGCTAACAACCTGGTAACTTTACCAGTACATCCAAACATCAGTCATGTTACCTCATTAGCTAGCTAGCTAAATTCCTGATAACTTTACCAGTACATCCAAACATCAGTCATGTTACCTCATTAGCTAGCTAGCTAACAACCTGGTAACTTTACCAGTACATCCAAACATCAGTCATGTTACCTCATTAGCTAGCTAGCTAACAACCTGGTAACTTTACCAGTACATCCAAACATCAGTCATGTTACCTCATTAGCTAGCTAGCTAACAACCTGATAACTTTACCAGTACATCCAAACATAAGTCATGTTACCTCATTAGCTAGCTTGCTAGCTAACAACCTGGTAACTTTACCAGTACATCCAAACATAAGTCATGTTACCTCATTAGCTAGCTAGCTAGCTGACAACCTGATAACTTTACCAGTACATCCAAACATCAG
The DNA here is from genome assembly GCF_034236695.1 of Oncorhynchus nerka. Lineage (NCBI taxonomy): Eukaryota > Metazoa > Chordata > Actinopteri > Salmoniformes > Salmonidae > Oncorhynchus > Oncorhynchus nerka. The sequence continues at coordinate 95,267,692 of NC_088419.1, read as the reverse complement.
TCATGTTACCTCATTAGCTAGCTTGCTAGCTAACAACCTGGTAACTTTACCAGTACATCAAACATCAGTCATGTTACCTCATTAGCTAGCTTGCTAGCTGACAACCTGATAACTTTACCAGTACAGCCAAACATCTGGGGACACAGAAAGAAAGGGGATATCTTCTTCAGGAAGTCAATGATCACAGCAATGAATGAATGACAGATCTCTTGCATGTCGTCATCACAGTTTAGCTTTTTATAATAAACTAAATGTATTTACAGGGTTACATATTCGTTTCTAGAGCACAACATGTGCTTCAGAAGTAGCTGGGAATCGTTTAGGCTATATCGCAATCTTATTTTCTGGTACTCCAAACTTTTAAAGTTGGGAGCGCATGTGCTACCAATGAACATTTTTAATTTAGAGCCCTCACAATGAGTTCATCTGACTCTGGATAAGTACATAAAGGGCCAAAATCTCACACTATCCCTTTAATGCTAGTCTAGCTACTGGGCCACCTACCCATGCAGCACCTCTGCAGACTGGGTGAACGTTGGGTTGATGACAGGGGACTGGTTCCGGGTGGCTGAGATGGGGACCACTGCTGTAGAGCTGGTGACAGGGGAACGAGACTGAGGACGAAGAGAGGGAGACAATCATACTATGTTTCCTTACAAGACTGACTGAACTGTCAACACAAACAATGATGAACGCAGGAGTTATCCTTTGTTACAATGAAGTAAGTCAACCCCGAGGGGAGGGGGGGGCAGTCATTTCCTGCACTACAAATGAGGAAAACAATGGTGTGTTAGTCAACCCCCAGGGGGGAGCAAGTCATTTCCTGCACTACAAATGAGGAAAAACAATGGTGTGTTAGTCAACCCCGAGGGAGGGGGGGGGGGGGGCAGTCATTTCCTGCACTACAAATGAGGAAAAACAATGGTGTGTTAGTCAACCCCCGAGGGAGGGGGGGGCAGTCATTTCCTGCACTACAAATGAGGAAAAACAATGGTGTGTTAGTCAACCCCGAGGGAGGGGGGCAGTCATTTCCTGCACTACAAATGAGGAAAAACAATGGTGTGTTAGTCAGCCCCCAGGGGAGGGGGGCAGTCATTTCCTGCACTACAAATGAGGAAAAACAATGGTGTGTTAGTCAACCCCCAGGGGGAGGGGGGGGCAGTCATTTCCTGCACTACAAATGAGGAAAAACAATGGTGTGTTAGTCAACATTTGATCTGTAAACCCTTCACAAGCCTCCCACCATAATAATGCAATTGAGCCGTAATAACACTGGGGTAAGCACCTGGTTAGACTGGTGTTTGACGTGATGTACCGTGTGCTGAACGGGGCCTGCATTGGCCCCTGATGCTGGTCTGAGAACAGCAGGCCCTTTACAGCTGGACATCACTGCTGCAGCCACCGCCCCTGGAAGACAGACAGCACAATATAGACGAGGGAACATAATACAGAACGAAAGGCAGGAGGGTAAGAGCGCCCTCTAGAGGCCGAGCCAGAGAAGTGCGACACGCGAGAAAAATAGAAATAGAAATATAGTTTCCCCCTCCGGCCAGTAATATCGGTTTAGGGTAAATGGGAAGTGAAACGGGTGGGTGTTAAGCCTCCAATCAAAACGCTGGGTTTGAGAGATGGATTAGGGAGATGTAGTACGTACCTCTTGGTAGGTGAGAGGTGAATGTGTGTTGAGGAACAGAAGGAGACCTAATTATCTGGATATTAGCTGGCACGAGGTGATGCCGATTACCGGAGTGGCCCTGAAATAAGAACAGGTCAAAAACATCAGTCCCTAATAAAAAGGTTTTCCTGGACGCAGATTAAGTCTAATCCTGGATTAAAAACACATTTTCAACAGAGATAATCTACTGATGTAGTTTTGATCCCGGACTAGGGCTTAATCTGTGTCCAGGAAACTGCCCCCTTATTGGCTCATTCATTAAAGTTATTAAAAAGCAATGATCACAAACAAGAGCCAATAAGAATGTAATGATCACAAACAAGAGCCAATAAGAATGTAATGATCACAAACAAGAGCCAATAAGAATGTGATGATCACAAACAAGAGCCAATAAGAATGTGATGATCACAAACAAGAGCCAATAAGAATGTAATGATCACAAACAAGAGCCAATAAGAATGCGATGATCACAAACAAGAGCCAATAAGAATGCGATGATCACAAACAAGAGCCAATAAGAATGTAATGATCACAAACAAGAGCCAATAAGAATGTGATGATCACAAACAAGAGCCAATAAGAATGTGATGATCACAAACAAGAGCCAATAAGAATGTAATGATCACAAACAAGAGCCAATAAGAATGTAATGATCACAAACAAGAGCCAATAAGAATGTAACAGGCTATGTAGTCACCTGTTGTCCACTGATGGTTACCACAGGGATGGAGGAGGTGGGGGCGATGTGGCTCTCCAGGGTGACAGTGATGTGGCCAAGCAGGGCAGGCTGCACCTTGGGAGGCAGAGGGAGAGGGATGTGACCCCCCTGGCCCTGGCTGGAGGCTGGAGCTGGGGCGATGAGACGACTGGGTACCAGCGATTTCAGGGCAGCCTGAAGAAGGGAGAAAGAAAAAAAACACCACAGAAAATATAGATTTGTTTCTATGATATTTGCTGTCCTAACACACATATATTTCATTTAAGCTAGTGATAACATCTTTTTTTGGTTCTATATTTTAGGACACTTTTGGGGGTATCAACTTTTCCTCCTTGACTGAGTGAGTTCTCAATCAGATGATGGCAGGGGAAGAAGGGATGTGTTCATGCTGTCGTGTATAGTTGGCTATACACCACAAACAGATCTGGGATCAGGCTCGGGAAGAGAGGGGGAAATGGGGTGTTCTAATTACCACCCTAATACCTTTATAGATAAAACAGATCTGGGATCAGGCTAGGGAAGAGAGGGGGGAATGGGGTGTTCTAATTACCACCTTTATAGATAAAAACAGATCTGGGATCAGGCTAGGGAAGAGAGGGGGGAATGGGGTGTTCTAATTACCACCTTTATAGATAAAAACAGATCTGGGATCAGGCTCAGGGAAGAGAGGGGGAATGGGGTGTTCTAATTACCACCTTTATAGATAAAAACAGATCTGGGATCAGGCTAGGGAAGAGAGGGGGGAATGGGGTGTTCTAATTACCACCTTTATAGATAAAAACAGATCTGGGATCAGGCTAGGGAAGAGAGGGGGAAATGGGGTGTTCTAATTACCACCTAATACCTTTATAGATAAAAACAGATCTGGGATCAGGCTAGGGAAGAGAGGGGGAAATGGGGTGTTCTAATTACCACCCTAATACCTTCATAGATAAAACAGATCTGGGATCAGGCTAGGGAAGAAAGGGGGAAATGGGGTGTTCTAATTACCACCCTAATACCTTTATAGATAAAACAGATCTGGGATCAGGCTAGGGAAGAGAGGGGGAAATGGGGTGTTCTAATTACCACCCTAATACCTTTGCTTCTAGTTCCGACAATGCAGTAATAACCAACGAGTAATCTAACGTAACAATTCCACAACTACTACCTTATACACACAAGTGTAAAGGGATAAAGAATATATACATAACGATATATGAATGAGTGATGGTACAGAACGACATGGTATCTAGTACAGTATATACATATGAGATGAGTAATGTAGGGTATGTAAACAAAGTGGCATTGTTTAAAGTGGCTAGTGATACATGTATTACATAAAGATGGCAAGATGCAGTAGATGGTATAGAGTACAGTATATACATATACATATGAGATGAGTAAACAAAGTGTGCTTCTTTCAACTAGAGCCCTGGTCAAAAGTAGTGCACTAAATAGCAAAAAAAAAGTGCAATTGGGAGAAACAGCCATGGAGAGGTCTTACCTTCATCTGTCCGTCGACGAGGGCAGCAGGCTGGGCCTGCAGTAGTTGGACAGGAGGGTTGAAGACGGTGACAGGTTGACCAGGTGTACCTGCCTTGTTGGGCACCTGCTGGGACAGAGCTGGGACCGGGGACTGCAGGCTGTGGGTCTGAACCGGGACCTGAGGAGGGATGATGAGATAAGATTTTGACTTTGTAAGACATATCGGGGGTGGGTTCTTGGAACGGATTAAAGCCTAGTCTTGGACTAAAGAGTTTGATGGAGATTCAGGACATAGAGCATTAGCCAATAAAAAGCCTGCAATCAATGACAAAATAGAGAAAGTGCAGTTTATGATATCTGTACATTATAGGTTGCATCCCAAATGGAGCCATCAAATACATGTACACTATCAACTAGACCTGGGGTACTCAACTCTTACCCTACGAGGTCCGGAGCCATCCTATCCCCTACAGCAAGGGTACTCAACTCTTACCCTACGAGGTAAGGAGCCACCCTATCCCCTACAGCAAGGGTACTCAACTCTTACCCTACGAGGTAAGGAGCCATCCTATCCCCTACCCTCTACGAGGTCCGGAGCCATCCTATCCCCTACAGCAAGGGTACTCAACTCTTACCCTACGAGGTAAGGAGCCATCCTATCCCCTACAGCAAGGGTACTCAACTCTTACCCTACGAGGTAAGGAGCCATCCTATCCCCTACAGCAAGGGTACTCAACTCTTACCCTGTCCCCTACATCAAGGGAGGTCCAAGGGAGCCATCCTATCCCCTACAGCAAGGGTACTCAACTCTTACCCTACGAGGTAAGGAGCCATCCTATCCCCTACAGCAAGGGTACTCAACTCTTACCCTACGAGGTAAGGAGCCATCCTATCCCCTACATCAAGGGTACTCACCTCTTACCCTACGAGGTAAGGAGCTATCCTGTCCCCTACATCAAGGGTACTCACCTCTTACCCTATGAGGTCCGGAGCCATCCTATCCCCTACAGCAAGGGTACTCAACTCTTAACCTACGAGGTCCGGAGCCATCCTATCCCCTACAGCAAGGGTACTCAACTCTTACCCTACGAGGTCCGGAGCCATCCTATCCCCTACAGCAAGGGTACTCAACTCTTACCCTACGAGGTCCGGAGCCATCCTATCCCCTACAGCAAGGGTACTCAACTCTTACCCTACGAGGTAAGGAGCCATCCTATCCCCTACAGCAAGGGTACTCAACTCTTACCCTACGAGGTAAGGAGCCATCCTATCCCCTACAGCAAGTAAGGAGGTACTCAACTCTTACCCTACGAGGTAAGGAGCCATCCTATCCCCTACAGCAAGGGTACTCAACTCTTACCCTACGAGGTCCGGAGCCATCCTATCCCCTACAGCAAGGGTACTCACCTCTTACCCTACGAGGTCCGGAGCCATCCTATCCCCTACAGCAAGGGTACTCAACTCTTACCCTACGAGGTCCTACAGGGGCCATCCTATCCCCTACAGCAAGGGTACTCAACTCTTACCCTACGAGGTAAGGAGCCATCCTGTCCCCTACAGCAAGGGTACTCAACTCTTACCCTACAAGGTCCGGAGCCATCCTATCCCCTACAGCAAGGGTACTCAACTCTTACCCTACGAGGTAAGGAGCCATCCTATCCCCTACAGCAAGGGTACTCAACTCTTACCCTACGAGGTAAGGAGCCATCCTATCCCCTACAGCAAGGGTACTCAACTCTTACCCTACGAGGTAAGGAGCCATCCTATCCCCTACAGCAAGGGTACTCAACTCTTACCCTACGAGGTAAGGAGCCATCCTATCCCCTACAGCAAGGGTACTCAACTCTTACCCTACGAGGTAAGGAGCCATCCTATCCCCTACAGCAAGGGTACTCAACTCTTACCCTACGAGGTAAGGAGCCATCCTATCCCCTACAGCAAGGGTACTCAACTCTTACCCTACGAGGTCCGGAGCCATCCTATCCCCTACAGCAAGGGTACTCAACTCTTACCCTACGAGGTAAGGAGCCATCCTATCCCCTACAGCAAGGGTACTCAACTCTTACCCTACGAGGTAAGGAGCCATCCTATCCCCTACATCAAGGGTACTCAACTCTTACCCTACGAGGTAAGGAGCTATCCTGTCCCCTACATCAAGGGTACTCACCTCTTACCCTATGAGGTCCGGAGCCATCCTATCCCCTACAGCAAGGGTACTCAACTCTTACCCTACGAGGTCCGGAGCCATCCTATCCCCTACAGCAAGGGTACTCAACTCTTACCCTACGAGGTCCGGAGCCATCCTATCCCCTACAGCAAGGGTACTCAACTCTTACCCTACGAGGTCCGGAGCCATCCTATCCCCTACAGCAAGGGTACTCAACTCTTACCCTACGAGGTAAGGAGCCATCCTGTCCCCTACATCAAGGGTACTCAACTCTTACCCTACGAGGTCCCGAGCCATCCTATCCCCTACAGCAAGGGTACTCAACTCTTACCCTACGAGGTAAGGAGCCATCCTGTCCCCTACAGCAAGGGTACTCAACTCTTACCCTACGAGGTAAGGAGCCATCCTATCCCCTACAGCAAGGGTACTCAACTCTTACCCTACGAGGTAAGGAGCCATCCTGTCCCCTACAGCAAGGGTACTCAACTCTTACCCTACGAGGTAAGGAGCCATCCTATCCCCTACAGCAAGGGTACTCAACTCTTACCCTACGAGGTCCGGAGCCATCCTATCCCCTACAGCAAGTGTACTCAACTCTTACCCTACGAGGTCCGGAGCCATCCTATCCCCTACAGCAAGGGTACTCAACTCTTACCCTACGAGGTAAGGAGCCACCCTATCCCCTACAGCAAGGGTACTCAACTCTTACCCCTACGAGGTAAGGAGCCATCCTATCCCCTACAGCAAGGGTACTCAACTCTTACCCTACGAGGTAAGGAGCCATCCTATCCCCTACATCAAGGGTACTCACCTCTTACCCTATGAGGTCCGGAGCCATCCTATCCCCTACAGCAATGGTACTCAACTCTTACCCTACGAGGTCCGGAGCCATCCTATCCCCTACAGCAAGGGTACTCAACTCTTACCCTACGAGGTCCGGAGCCATCCTATCCCCTACAGCAAGGGTACTCAACTCTTACCCTACGAGGTCCGGAGCCATCCTATCCCCTACAGCAAGGGTACTCAACTCTTACCCTACGAGGTAAGGAGCCATCCTGTCCCCTACAGCAAGGGTACTCAACTCTTACCCTACAAGGTCCGGAGCCATCCTATCCCCTACAGCAAGGGTACTCAACTCTTACCCTACGAGGTAAGGAGCCATCCTGTCCCCTACATCAAGGGTACTCAACTCTTACCCTACGAGGGTCCCGGAGCCATCCTATCCCCTACAGCAAGGGTACTCAACTCTTACCCTACGAGGTAAGGAGCCATCCTGTCCCCTACAGCAAGGGTACTCAACTCTTACCCTACGAGGTAAGGAGCCATCCTATCCCCTACAGCAAGGGTACTCAACTCTTACCCTACGAGGTCCGGAGCCATCCTATCCCCTACAGCAAGGGTACTCAACTCTTACCCTACGAGGTCCGGAGCCATCCTATCCCCTACAGCAAGGGTACTCAACTCTTACCCTACGAGGTAAGGAGCCACCCTATCCCCTACAGCAAGGGTACTCAACTCTTACCCTACGAGGTAAGGAGCCATCCTATCCCCTACAGCAAGGGTACTCAACTCTTACCCTACGAGGTCCGGAGCCATCCTATCCCCTACAGCAAGGGTACTCACCTCTTACCCTACGAGGTCCGGAGCCATCCTATCCCCTACAGCAAGGGTACTCAACTCTTACCCTACGAGGTCCGGAGCCATCCTATCCCCTACAGCAAGGGTACTCAACTCTTATCCCCTACACGAGGTAAGGAGCCATCCTGTCCCCTACAGCAAGGGTACTCAACTCTTACCCTACAAGGTCCGGAGCCATCCTATCCCCTACAGCAAGGGTACTCAACTCTTACCCTACGAGGTAAGGAGCCATCCTGTCCCCTACATCAAGGGTACTCAACTCTTACCCTACGAGGTAAGGAGCCATCCTATCCCCTACAGCAAGGGTACTCAACTCTTACCCTACGAGGTAAGGAGCCATCCTGTCCCCTACAGCAAGGGTACTCAACTCTTACCCTACGAGGTAAGGAGCCATCCTATCCCCTACAGCAAGGGTACTCAACTCTTACCCTACGAGGTCCGGAGCCATCCTATCCCCTACAGCAAGTGTACTCAACTCTTACCCTACGAGGTCCGGAGCCATCCTATCCCCTACAGCAAGGGTACTCAACTCTTACCCTACGAGGTAAGGAGCCACCCTATCCCCTACAGCAAGGGTACTCAACTCTTACCCTACAAGGTAAGGAGCCATCCTATCCCCTACAGCAAGGGTACTCAACTCTTACCCTACGAGGTCCGGAGCCATCCTATCCCCTACAGCAAGGGTACTCAACTCTTACCCTACGAGGTCCGGAGCTTTTCTGTTCTACCGGAGAATTAAATTGCACCTACCTGGTGTCCCAGGTCTAAAATCAGTCCTTGATTAGAGGGAAACTATGACAAATCATAGCTGGAACTGGCTTCAAGGTCCAGAGTTGAGTTTGAGGGAACTAGAGTATCCACTAACCTGGGGGTAGGGTCTGACCACTCCAGTCTCCTGCTTGTCTTCTCTGAACAACAGGGCTTCTTCTCCTCCCCTGCTGGCTGGATGGTGGTGGTCCACATCACCACTACTGTCCTCACCTGGTCCTGCTAGGGAACCATTAAAACACCTGCAGTGTGAGTTTTAATAAACATCATAGATCATAGACATACAATTGGAGAGAATATACCAGAAACTCTGGAGGACTGTGGAAATGTGTTCAGTTCCAAATGGCACCTTATTCACTATGTAGTACTACTCCTTTTTAGAGTTGGGACGATAAACCGAAAATTACCGACACCCGACATTGCCTTCCTCTTATGTTGTTAATTTTCAGTGATTTTGCTACACAAAGTTCCTGTAGATTGTTCTAGAGCCATTATTTGGTTGACTATACATTATGTTGATTCCTACTATGAAAGTACAGTGCCTTCAGAAAGTATTCATACCACCTTGACTTAACGCATTTAAGTTGTGTTACAGCCTGAATTCAAACTGGATTAAATATACGTTCCCCCCTCACCCCTTGCTACACACAATACCCCACAATGACAAAGTGAAAACATGTTGTTTTTTTTATATATATTCTTTTTTACATTTGCAAATGTATTGAAAATGAAATACAGAACAATCGTATTTACATCAGTATTCAACACCCCTAAGTCAATACATGTTATTACCTTTGGTAGTGATTACACCTGTGAGTCTTTATGGGTAAGTCTCTAAGAGCTTTGCACACCTGGATTGTACATTATTATTTAAAAATTTCTTCAAACTCTTGTCAAGTTAGTTGATCATTGCTAGACACCCATTTTCAAGTCTTGCCATAGATCTGAGACGATTTAAATCAGAACTGCAACTCGGCCATTTAGCAAGATTCAATAACTAGCAGGGTTGGACAGTATCCAGAATGTACAGTATTACCAGTTTAGTACACAAGGGGGCGCCAAATAGATAACACATTTCCATGGAGGCTGCTAGCTAAACATGCCATTAAGCTCAAATGAAAATAAACCAATTGCAAAGACAGGCAATGCAGCTCATGAAGTTATACATATATAGAGTATCAGTCACAAGTTTGGACACTCCTACTCATTCAAGAGTTTCTTTATTTTTTACTATTTTCTACATTGTCGAATAATAATGAAGACAACAAAACTATGAAATAACCGATATGGACTCATGTAGTAACCAAAAAAAAAAGTTTTCAACAAGTCAAAATATATTTTATATTTGAGATTCTTCAAAAGTAGCCACCCTTTGCCTTGATGACAGCTTTGCACATTCTTGGCATTCTCTCAACCAGCTTCATTAGGTAATCAGCTGGAATGCCTTTCAATTAACAGGTGTGCCTTCTTAAAAGTTAATTTGTGGAATTTCTTTCCTTCTTAATGTGTTTGAGCCAATCAGTTGTGTTGTGACAAGGTAGGGGGGCTATAAAAGACCAAGTCCATATTATGGCAAGAACTGTTCAAACAAGGAAAGAGAAATGACAGTCCATCATTACTTTAAAACATGAAGGCCAGTCAATACGGAACATTTCAAGAAATTGTTAAGTTTCTTCAAGTGCAGTCGCAAAAACCATCAAGCTCTAAAATGAAACTGGCTCTCATGAGAACCGCCAGAGGAAAGGAAGACCCAGAGTTGCCTCTGCTGCAAAGGATAACTACACCTCAGATTGCAGCCCAAATAAATGATTCACAGAGTTCAAGTAACAGACACATCTCGAACATCAACTGTTCAGAGGAGACTGTGTGAATCAGGCCTTCATTGTCCAATTGCTGCAAAGAAACCACTACTAAAGTACACCAATAAGAAGAAGAGACTTACTTGGGCCAAGAAACACGAGCAATGGACATCAGACCAGTGGAAATCTGTCCTTTGGTCTGATGAGTCCAAATTTAAGATTTTTGGTTCCAACAGTCATGTCTTTGTGAGACGCAGAGTAGGTGAACGGATTATCTCCGCATGTGTGGTTCCCACCGTGAAGCATGGAGGAGGAGGAGTGATGGTGCTTTGCTGGTGACACTGTCCGTGATTTATTTAGAATTCAAGGCACACTTAATCAGCATGACTACCACAGCATTCTGCAGTGATACGCCATCCTATCTGGTTTGCACTTAGTGGGAATATAATTTGTTTTTCAACAGGACACACCTCCAGGCTGTGTAAGGGCTATTTGACCAAGAAGGAGAGTGATGGTGCTGCAACAGATGACCTGGCCTCCACAATCACCCGACCTCAACCCAATTGAGATGGTTTGGGATGAGTCGGGCCAGCAGAGTGAAAGAAAAGCAGCCAACAAGTGCTCAGCATTTGTGGGAACTCCTTCAAGACTGTTGGAAAAGCATTCCAGGTGAAGCTGGTTGAGAGAATGCCAAGCGTTTGCAAAGCTGTCATCGAGACAAAGGGTGGCTCCTTTTGAAGAACCTAAAATATATGATTTGTTTAAAACTTTTTTGGTTACTACATGATTCCATATGTGTTATTTCATAGTTGTGATGTCATCACTATTATTCTACAATGTAGAAAATAGTACAAATAAAGAAAAACCCTGGAATGAGTAGGTGTGTCCAAACTTGTGACTGGTACTGTGTGTGTGTGTGTGTGTATATATACACATATTTGTATTTATTTTTATGAATATTAACTAATTTAATTCATTCTGGCCAAGGGATCCGTAGAATAAGTTCAGAGGGTGTAATACCATACAATGTAACATTCATTTACATTATTAATTTACATTACCCATTTACATTAACATTATTAACTTACATTAGATTTACATTACATTATTCATTTACATTACATTATTAATTTACATTAGATTTACATTACATTATTCATTTACATTAACATTATTAACTTACATTAGATTTACATTATTCATTTACAATGCATTATTAATTTACATTAAATTGACATTATTCATTTACATTATTCATTTACATTGACATTATTCATTTACATTAACATTATTAATTAACATAAAATTTACATTATTCATTTATATTATTAATTTACATTAACATTATTAATTTACATTAAATTTACATTATTCATTTACATTACAGTTTAGCCATTTATCAGACACCCTTATCCAGAGCTTCTTGCAGTTAGTTGGTGCATTCATCTTAAGATAGCTAGGTGAGACAACCACATATTACAATCATATCAAGTACATTTTTTCTTAAAGTATTTAACAGCAAAGTCAGTGCTAAAAGAAAAGAGGAGTGCCTTTTTGTTCTTCTTATTTACAACTGTATATGCCCTAACCCTGGGCAACCTAGGCCTGGGAGACTCACAGGGATATATATCCACAGTACTGGGCAACCTAGGCCTGGGAGACTCACAGGGATATATATCCACAGTACTGGGCAACCTAGGCCTGGGAGACTCACAGGGATATATATCCACAGTACTGGGCAACCTAGGCCTGGGAGACTCACAGGGATATATATCCACAGTACTGGGCAACCTAGGCCTGGGAGACTCACAGGGATATTGGTTTCCACAGTACTGGACAACCTAGGCCTGGGAGACTCACAGGGATATTGGTATCCACAGTACTGGGCAACCTAGGCCTGGGAGACTCACAGGGATATTGGTATCCACAGTACTGGGCAACCTAGGCCTGGGAGACTCACAGGGATATTGGTTTCCACAGTACTGGACAACCTAGGCCTGGGAGACTCACAGGGATATTGGTATCCACTTAGGCCTGGGAGACTCACAGGGATATTGGTATCCACAGTACTGGACAACCTAGGCCTGGGAGACTCACAGGGATATTGGTATCCACCTAGGCCTGGGAGACTCACAGGGATATTGGTATCCACAGTACTGGACAACCTAGGCCTGGGAGACTCACAGGGATATTGGTATCCACAGTACTGGACAACCTAGGCCTGGGAGACTCACAGGGATATTGGTATCCACCTAGGCCTGGGAGACTCACAGGATATTGGTATCCACTTAGGCCTGGGAGACTCACAGGGATATTGGTATCCACCTAGGCCTGGGAGACTCACAGGAATATTGGTATCCACAGTAATGGACAACCTAGGCCTGGGAGACTCACAGGGATATTGGTATTCACAGTACTGAACAACTTAGGCCTGGGAGACTCACAGGGATATTGGTATCCACTTAGGCCTGGGAGACTCACAGGGATATTGGTATCCACCTAGGCCTGGGAGACTCACAGGGATATTGGTATCCACCTAGGCCTGGGAGACTCACAGGGATATTGGTATCCACAGTACTGGACAACCTAGGCCTGGGAGACTCACAGGATATTGGTATCCACCGTACTGAACAACCTAGGCCTGAGAGACTCACAGGGATATTGGTATCCACCTAGGCCTGGGAGACTCACAGGATATTGGTATCCACTTAGGCCTGGGAGACTCACAGGGATATTGGTATCCACCTAGGCCTGGGAGACTCACAGGGATATTGGTATCCACAGTAATGGACAACCTAGGCCTGGGAGACTCACAGGGATATTGGTATTCACAGTACTGAACAACTTAGGCCTGGGAGACTCACAGGGATATTGGTATCCACTTAGGCCTGGGAGACTCACAGGGATATTGGTATCCACCTAGGCCTGGGAGACTCACAGGGATATTGGTATCCACCTAGGCCTGGGAGACTCACAGGGATATTGGTATCCACAGTACTGGACAACCTAGGCCTGGGAGACTCACAGGGATATTGGTATCCACAGTACTGGGCAACCTAGGCCTGGGAGACTCACAGGGATATATATCCACAGTACTGGGCAACCTAGGCCTGGGAGACTCACAGGGATATATATCCACCTAGGCCTGGGAGACTCACAGGGATATATATCCACCTAGGCCTGGGAGACTCACAGGGATATATATCCACCTAGGCCTGGGAGACTCACAGGGATATTGGTATCCACTTAGGCCTGGGAGACTCACAGGGATATATATCCACCTAGGCCTGGGAGACTCACAGGGATATATATCCACCTAGGCCTGGGAGACTCACAGGGATATTGGTATCCACTTAGGCCTGGGAGACTCACAGGGATATTGGTATCCACTTAGGCCTGGGAGACTCACAGGGATATATATCCACCTAGGCCTGGGAGACTCACAGGGATATTGGTATCCACTTAGGCCTGGGAGACTCACAGGGATATTGGTATCCACTTAGGCCTGGGAGACTCACAGGGATATTGGTATCCACCTAGGCCTGGGAGACTCACAGGGATATTGGTATCCACAGTACTGGACAACCTAGGCCTGGGAGACTCACAGGGATATTGGTATCCACAGTACTGGGCAACCTAGGCCTGGGAGACTCACAGGGATATTGGTATCTACAGTACTGGGCAACCTAGGCCTGGGAGACTCACAGGGATATTGGTATCCACAGTACTGGGCAACCTAGGCCTGGGAGACTCACAGGGATATTGGTATCCACAGTACTGGGCAACCTAGGCCTGGGAGACTCACAGGGATATTGGTATCCACAGTACTGGGCAACCTAGGCCTGGGAGACTCACAGGGATATTGGTATCCACAGTACTGGGCAACCTAGGCCTGGGAGACTCAAAGGGATATTGGTATCCACAGTACTGGGCAACCTAGGCCTGGGAGACTCACAGGGATATTGGTATCCACAGTACTGGACAGCCTAGGCCTGGGAGACTCACAGGGATACAGTACTGACAACCTACTGGGAGACTCAACCTAGGCCTGGGAGACTCACAGGGATATTGGTATCCACAGTACTGGACAACCTAGGCCTGGGAGACTCACAGGGATATTGGTATCCACAGTACTGGACAACCTAGGCCTGGGAGACTCACAGGGATATTGGTATCCACAGTACTGGACAACCTAGGCCTGGGAGACTCACAGGGATATTGGTATCCACAGTACTGGACAACCTAGGCCTGGGAGACTCACAGGGATATTGGTATCCACTTAGGCCTGGGAGACTCACAGGGATATTGGTATCCACTAGGCCTGGGGATATATTGGTATCCACCTAGGCCTGGGAGACTCACAGGATATTGGTATCCACTTAGGCCTGGGAGACTCACAGGGATATTGGTATCCACCTAGGCCTGGGAGACTCACAGGGATATTGGTATCCACAGTAATGGACAACCTAGGCCTGGGAGACTCACAGGGATATTGGTATTCACAGTACTGAACAACTTAGGCCTGGGAGACTCACAGGGATATTGGTATCCACTTAGGCCTGGGAGACTCACAGGGTTATTGGTATCCACCTAGGCCTGGGAGACTCACAGGGATATTGGTATCCACCTAGGCCTGGGAGACTCACAGGGATATTGGTATCCACAGTACTGGACAACCTAGGCCTGGGAGACTCACAGGGATATTGGTATCCACAGTACTGAACAACCTAGGCCTGGGAGACTCACAGGGATATTGGTATCCACAGTACTGGACAACCTAGGCCTGGGAGACTCACAGGGATATTGGTATCCACAGTACTGGACAACCTAGGCCTGGGAGACTCACAGGGATATTGGTATCCACTTAGGCCTGGGAGACTCACAGGGATATTGGTATCCACCTAGGCCTGGGAGACTCACAGGGATATTGGTATCCACAGTACTGGACAACCTAGGCCTGGGAGACTCACAGGGATATTGGTATCCACAGTACTGGACAACCTAGGCCTGGGAGACTCACAGGGATATTGGTATCCACTTAGGCCTGGGAGACTCACAGGGATATTGGTATCCACCTAGGCCTGGGAGACTCACAGGATATTGGTATCCACTTAGGCCTGGGAGACTCACAGGGATATTGGTATCCACCTAGGCCTGGGAGACTCACAGGGATATTGGTATCCACAGTAATGGACAACCTAGGCCTGGGAGACTCACAGGGATATTGGTATTCACAGTACTGAACAACTTAGGCCTGGGAGACTCACAGGGATATTGGTATCCACTTAGGCCTGGGAGAGCCTGGAGGTCACAGGGATATTGGTATCCACCTAGGCCTGGGAGACTCACAGGGATATTGGTATCCACCTAGGCCTGGGAGACTCACAGGGATATTGGTATCCACAGTACTGGACAACCTAGGCCTGGGAGACTCACAGGGATATTGGTATCCACAGTACTGAACAACCTAGGCCTGGGAGACTCACAGGGATATTGGTATCCACAGTACTGGACAACCTAGGCCTGGGAGACTCACAGGGATATTGGTATCCACAGTACTGGACAACCTAGGCCTGGGAGACTCACAGGGATATTGGTATCCACTTAGGCCTGGGAGACTCACAGGGATATTGGTATCCACCTAGGCCTGGGAGACTCACAGGATATTGGTATCCACTTAGGCCTGGGAGACTCACAGGGATATTGGTATCCACCTAGGCCTGGGAGACTCACAGGGATATTGGTATCCACAGTAATGGACAACCTAGGCCTGGGAGACTCACAGGGATATTGCTATTCACAGTACTGAACAACTTAGGCCTGGGAGACTCACAGAGATATTGGTATCCACTTAGGCCTGGGAGACTCACAGGGATATTGGTATCCACCTAGGCCTGGGAGACTCACAGGGATATTGGTATCCACCTAGGCCTGGGAGACTCACAGGGATATTGGTATCCACAGTACTGGACAACCTAGGCCTGGGAGACTCACAGGGATATTGGTATCCACCTAGGCCTGGGAGACTCACAGGGATATTGGTATCCACAGTACTGGACAACCTAGGCCTGGGAGACTCACAGGGATATTGGTATCCACTTAGGCCTGGGAGACTCAAATGATATTGGTATCCACTTAGGCCTGGGAGACTCACAGGGATATTGGTATCCACAGTACTGGACAACCTAGGCCTGGGAGACTCACAGGGATATTGGTATCCACCTAGGCCTGGGAGACTCACAGGGATATTGGTATCCACCTAGGCCTGGGAGACTCACAGGGATATTGGTATCCACCTAGGCCTGGGAGACTCACAGGGATATTGGTATCCACAGTACTGGACAACCTAGGCCTGGGAGACTCACAGGGATATTGGTATCCACCTAGGCCTGGGAGACTCACAGGGATATTGGTATCCACAGTACTGGACAACCTAGGCCTGGGAGACTCACAGGGATATTGGTATCCACCTAGGCCTGGGAGACTCACAGGGATATTGGTATCCACCTAGGCCTGGGAGACTCACAGGGATATTGGTATCCACAGTACTGGACAACCTAGGCCTGGGAGACTCACAGGGATATTGGTATCCACCTAGGCCTGGGAGACTCACAGGGATATTGGTATCCACCTAGGCCTGGGAGACTCACAGGGATATTGGTATCCACAGTACTGGAAAATCTCTAACCTGTCTCTGCCACATGGACATAGTTTTTGTAGAATTGCAGGAAATTCGCTTGAAAACTGCTAAATGTTTATCTCCGATACCAAGAGGTCTTTAAAATGTTTCTTCCCACACCCAAAGACTTGGTTAGTCCGGCCGTCGTAAAACTCCTCGTTTTAATTCCTTATTTTATTTTATTACCTTACTTGAGTTGTGTTCTAATTATGAGGGGGTCCCTGATGAATTTAGTATCACAAAAGGGGACCCCGGCCCCCAAAAAGGTTTGAGAACCCCTGCATTGCTTGCTGTTTGGGGTTTTAGGCTGGGTTTCTGTACAGCACTTTGAGATATCAGCTGATGTACGAAGGGCTTTATAAATACATTTGATTTGATATAGGTAATAGTATGCCATTAGGAACACGCAATATTCAATATAAATGGTAACCTGGCTGTTTGGATGACTGATTGATGGAGACCGGCTTTCCACCAGGATTACTCTGAGCAGGCATTCCAGCTGCAGAAAATGGCTGAGAACTCATCTTTCACTATCCTAGAAGGGAGAAGGATTGAACAACCATTATATAAAAAAATATATTTAAAAAAATAGATCACACGCCTCTTTCTCAATTCATTTTTTCTCCTTATCTGATCAAATGTATTGGCGGATAAGGTCCAAGGTCCCTCCCCTCAATGGGTTTTGAGAAGAGATGGCGTGAGGAATCGACATGACAGTCAATACACATTTCATGACCGTCATATTCTTTATTTAACCTTTATTTAACCTTTATTTAACTAGGCAAGTCAGTTCAAAATAAATTCTTATTCACAATGACGGTCTAGGAACAGTGGGTTAACTGCCTTGTTCAGGGGCATAAACAACAGATTTTTACAATTGTCAACTCAGCGATTCCATCTAGCAACCTTTCGGTTACTAGTCCAACGCTCTAACCACTAGGCTACCTGCCACCCTGTCACAGCCCTGGGAAGTGAAGATGAACGGAGACAAATCCCATTCTAGCAGCTCTAGCAAGACTCACTAGCCTCGGTACCCTGTCTTTCATTCACACAGAGCCCAGCTACCTTTGTGTGAAATGGAAAGGTGCTTAAGCTGAAGTATTTTTTACATATCATCGCTCTGTCTGCGATCAATGAATGTCCCGAGTGATTTAGGAAATTCAGACGTTATGAAAAAAAATAATGGGGTGGCACATTCTAGCTAGCTAGTTACTTTACCAGAAGATACCCAACCGCTTCTTTACAACGAGCTGCATTGGGGTGGGAACGCAACGGTGCGAGATATGGGTCGGAAAACATATCTCAATGCAGGGTGGGAGTATCCTTTGATCATGACTCTCAGTTCGGGCTGGGCGGTATACCGAATTTGACAATATAACAGTATTGATGCACGGACCGGATTGGGTTTTTACTTTACCTTCTATAACAGTATTTTAAATGTTTGGTTTGTTAAATGTGATACACTGTGTGTAATGTCAATTTTAATAGTTAATTTTTTGAAGAAGATTTCAGAATTTTTGGTGGTCTTTCTTAGCCAGGATTCAGACACGGCTAGAACATCCAGGTTGGCAGAGTGTGCTAAAGCAGTGAATAAAACAAACTTAGGGAGGAGGCTTCTAATGTTAACATGCATGAAACCAAGGCTATTACGGTTACAGAAGTCATCAAAAGAGAGCGCCTGGGGAATAGGAGTGGAGCTAGGCACTGCAGGGCCTGGATTTATGACTACGACACAGTTTCCACTTTGCTTCTTAATATAAATCCACAAGCATCCTATAAATTACACTATTAGTTTGTATTTATTATATTTGCAAAAAGCTAGTTTGTCTTTTCTTAACAAGTTGTGTTACCAGCTTATGCTATTCGCTAGCTACACTGACGGAAGACAGAGGAACCACCTGTGGTAATTAGCTATCTACCGTGCTCTGAACACCTGTGGTAATTAGCATGCTCTGAACACCTGTGGTAATTAGCATGCTCTGAACACCTGTGGTAATTAGCTATCTAGCATACTCTGAACACCTGTGGTAATTAGCATGCTCTGAGCACCTGTGGTAATTAGCATGCTCTGAGCACCTGTGGTAATTAGCTATCTAGCATACTCTGAACACCTGTGGTACTTAGCATGCTCTGAACACCTGTGGTAATTAGCATGCTCTGAACACTTGTGGTAATTAGCATGCTCTAAGCACCTGTGGGAATTAGCATACTCTGAACACCTGTGGTAATTTGCTATCTAGCGTGCTCTTGAACACCTGTGGTAATTAACATGCTCTGAACACCTGTGGTAATTACCTATCTAGCATACTCTGAACACCTGTGGTAATTAGCATGCTCTGAACACCTGTGGCAATTAGCATGCTCTAAACACCTGTGGTAATTAGCATGCTCTGAACACCTGTGGTAATTAGCATGCTCTGAACACCTGTGGTAATTAGCATGCTCTGAACACCTGTGGTAATTAGCATGCTCTGAACACCTGTGGTAATTAGCATGCTCTGAACACCTGTGGTAATTAGCATGCTCTGAACGCCTGTGGTAATTAGCATGCTCTGAACACCTGTGGTTAATTAGCATGCTCTGAACACCTGTGGAAATTAGCATGCTCTGAACACCTGTGGTAATTAACATGCTCTGAACACCTGTGTGTAAAGGAAGAAGGCCACCAGAAACGTGTTGACACTGAAAAATACTGTCGGGTAACACTGTGTACATTAATTAAGTGTATATTTAGCATTTGTGAAATAATGTTGATGTGATATGAAAGTATAGGGCTTTACATTTCTACAACTATATTGCAATTGAGAATCGATTCACGTTTAGATATTGTATTTGGCTGCCAGAGTCATCCTACCTCTGTAAATAAGTAATGGCACTTTAAGGAGCAACGGTAACGTTAGGCTCCTTAAGAGTACAGCTTGGGCTAGGGTGGGCCACTGTACTTCAAATTGTACCTTTATCCACAATGCCCGATCGAGAAGATTGAAACACTACTAGCAGTGTGGATAAAGGTCACATTTGGGGTACAGTGGCATATTAACATATCCCGTCCCTGCATTGAGCTTAGGTTACCCGACCCATATCTCCCGCCAGCTCGTAATGTAAACATGATTGCGTACCAACCCCCGTGCAGCTCAGTGTAAACAAGCGTAACGTTACGGTAGGTAAATCTTTTAGTTTTACCTAGTTAAAAGGTACATTTGTATTGGCGGATAATGTTATGGTAAGCTAGTTACTATGAAACCCTAACTATACAGCTGTTAGGAGTAACAAGATAAATCACCGAATAGGCACTGCTCTGAAGAATCTGTTTTGACAGTATCACAAGCCGATGGCAGCGACCACAGTCGAGCTCTCAAATAACACGTTTACATAACGTTAACGTTTAATTTTGATCGCATATCCAGATGGTTAACCTTACAAAATAGCTAGCTATAAGGATAGCAGCTGCAGCTATCGCTAAACAAACATTGGGTGAACTTACAATATTCTTACAATATTTATAGAATGCCAAAATAAGTTGGGAAAAGCTTTATCGACAAAAGCTTTTGACGATACATTGGCATAATTTTTGTTTTTAACATGCTAAAATACCGTATTCGTAGTGTTTTGTTTTCTCCAGGCATTCGTCTTTTCTTTTCAACAACATACATAACCGGAAGAACGAAGAGAAGCTCACAATTAATTTTTTTTCGTCCAATCATCGGAGGGAATTGTGTAAACTCTTTGACAAATCACAAACGGGTGGGATGGAGTCGATCGTTTCTGCGTAACGATTGGCTGGAATAGCATAACTATTCCCGCGCTGAGGATGTTTTATAGACGTTTAATAAACAGGGTAGTTTGGATACTGGTTACTGATTGGCTAAAACAGCTTCTTTTTTTTGCCGTGCGTACGTGATACCGTATACCATTAAACCTGTTCACGTTGATAAAATGGCTACGTCAACAATAGTGCAAATTGCCGATGTACAAAATAAGCATTTAGATTTGAAACAAACAAAGTGGGCACTTAGCTGATTCACTGACTGGTGTGTAGAAAAAGGGGATATATATGTTGTGAGTTTGGGAATATAAAAAATGAAATTGAACGTTATTCTACGGGATTTGTATTTGTTCAATGAGAAACATGAATGCCGAAGAATATGGGATTAGCAGCTAACGTTATGCTGGACCGGTATATCAACGAACCCTTCTCAGTTTGGCATGGACTACACACATGGACACCGAATTTACAACGTGTTTGTCGGCGGAGTTAAAAAGTCGAGGGAAGAGGGGCACGATAAAGCTGAACGGCTACATAATGATATGTAACTGTTACCAAACTAAATCATTCTAATGTACTCTGACAACACAGCAGCAGCTGCCCCAGTTCAACGAACGGCATCCGTTCCCAGCAGCGTGGAAACAACAAACGATACAACACGGGGCCATTTTGTTTCTCTCTCACTTCTGCACAATAAATGGCAACATTCAGACCAACATGAATAAATAATTGACACGTGTTAGTCACTCTAGAAGTAGCGCTAATGCTCTGTTTCCCCCCCCCATACATGTAATGTAAGCTTGCCAGCTAGCCTTTGGTTGTTGTATAGCAACCAGTCTAGCAACGAGACTTTTGTCCAGACTACTTTTTCATGGCGGAATGTATTTATTTATTAAAGCAACATTTTCAGTGTAATATGTAGTTCCGTACCTTACTGTATTAACAACCGGTTTATAAAAGCAATAAAACACCTCGGGGATTAGTGGTCTTTGTCCAATATACCACGGCTAAGGGCTGTATCCAGGCACTCCGTGTTGCGTCGGGGTTAAGAACAACCTTTAGCCGTGGTATATTAGCCATATACCACACACCCTCGGTACTTATTGCTTAAATATACCTCACAATAATCTCTCCTGCCACCTGAAGTGTGTACGACCCAAAAATGTAAAAACATTGGATTGGGTTGTATGGGTTTAGATGCCCCTGGGGGGCGTATTCGGTCTTCTGGAGGGCTGCACTGAAAATGTGTTATAGTTCCTCGCCGTAAAAAAATGCCCAAAATAGTTCTATTGTTTTTAGAATTTCCGATGCTCTCTGGTGACATTTTCTTAACAATGCATAATATTGTATACTACCATTGTAATGTACATGAAGGTTTCACATTCCTACAAATACATGCTTAGGTCTGTTAGAAAGGTGACTACTTCAGAGCCCAAAATACAGCAGGACAGAAAAACCTTAAGTGTAACGTTTTTTTGTTCGTTTTTTTTATTCGCAGGGTACCCCCAAATGTCCCCATATTGGGGA
Source organism: Oncorhynchus nerka (assembly GCF_034236695.1). Classification (NCBI taxonomy): domain Eukaryota; kingdom Metazoa; phylum Chordata; class Actinopteri; order Salmoniformes; family Salmonidae; genus Oncorhynchus; species Oncorhynchus nerka. The sequence goes on along the minus strand of NC_088419.1, from coordinate 95,245,488 downwards.
GTAAGCGATTTGAAAGTCTGTTTGAAATCAAATGTCGCCAATTACTGTTTAATAACAATTAAAAAATAATAATAGTGTAACGACCCTGGGTTTATAAGCGCGGAAATCGACCATTGCCTCACGATCATGCTTTTGCGGCACAGTCGATAGCGCGCCGGACCTCGGGCTCTAAGGTCGAGGGTTCGAGACCTGCTCCATGCTGTTTCATTACAATATAAATATTTTTTTTCAGATCGTTTACCTAATGACGGCACTCTAAGCGTGCACTTTCCCATAGGAACACGGCCATTTTAAAAGTGCAGGGTTTATGCCATACCTTGATATATACATATGAGGAGAAAGATGAAGTCTCTACATTTCCATTGACGTAAACATATCCTGTCTGATCCCATGACGTCTCGTGGTGTCAATTAGGCCTTTCACGTTATTGAGTTTTTTTAAAAACAAGACAAAAATAAGACATAGACAGGGCCCCCCAAAAAAAGCTAAGAATGTACCTGGTTACACAGTATAGTTTAGCCCAAACAACTACCTCACCCCCTACTGTATTTATTTTATTTATTTATTTATTTTGCTCCTTTGCACCCCATTATTTTTATTTCTACTTTGCACATTCTTCCACTGCAAATCAACCATTCCAGTGTTTTACTTGCTATATTGTATTTACTTCGCCACCATGGCATTTTTTTGCATTTACCTCCCTTATGTCACCTCATTTGCTCACATCGTATATAGACTTGTTTCTACTGTATTATTGACTGTATGTTTGTTTTATTCCATGTGTAACTCTGTGTCGTTGTATGTGTCGAACTGCTTTGCTTTATCTTGGCCAGGTCGCAATTGTAAATGAGAACTTGTTCTCAACTTGCCTACCTGGTTAAATAAAGGTGAAATAAAAATAAATCAACACAGTTTCGATTTGCATTTATTCATTTGAAAGTCTATAAGTTTTTACTCAAACCACCCATGTTTACTCAAACCACCCATGTTTACTCAAACCACCCATGTTTGACACCCCATGGGCTAGAGGGAGTTTTAATTTCCTTTCAAATCCATGAAGACAGAGAGGATGGAAAACCAATATGAATGCACTTTAAAGAAGGGAAGTGTATATGTTTTTACTCAAACCACCCATGTTTACTCAAACCTCCCATGTTTGACAAATCCACGAAGGCAGAGAGGATGGAAAACCAATATGAACGCTCTTTAAAGAAGGGAAGTGAATAAGCGCACACGTTTGGCAGCGTTTACACAACAGACTAATTCTGATCTTTTGCCCAATTATTGGCAAAAGATCTGATTTAATTGGTCAAAAGACCAAATGGCAAAATATCAGAATTGGTCTGTTTTTGTAAATGCAGCCTTTCTATACACACAACATGGTGTCTGGGTGGCCACTATTTCATGACTAAAACCAGAGGGGACTAAACAACCTGAGGAATAGTTACAGAGGAGAGTGGCAGATCAATGAGTTAATTGTAACCTGGGGAATAGTTACAGAGGAGAGGGGCAGATCAATGAGTTAATTGTAACCTGGGGAATAGTTACAGAGGAGAGGGGCAGATCAATGAGTTAATTGTAACCTGGGGATGTGGTCATGATGGTATGAGGGTCAGATTGGGAATTGATTTGACCAACACTTTCATGCAATTTATTTGTTAACATGTACTTCAAGACGGTCACTCCATCAGTCTAATTGCTCAAAGCGCTTGAAAGATACCTTGAAATAGTGTAATAATGGCTTTTGCTACTGCCATTACAGAGACAGACAGCTAGAGGGCAGCAGAGCCTCTTGTTTTGTATTGTCCTTATGGCCTCACAATAAAGCTGCTGCAATTTTTGTAATTCTAGGTTTCAATTCAATTTTCTAGGTAAGTCAATTAAGAACACATTTTTATTTACAATGACGGTCTACCGAGAAACAGTGGGTTAACTGCCTTGTTCAAGGACAGAACGACAGATTTTTACCTTGTCAGCTCGGGGATTCAACCCAGCAACCTTTCGGGTTACTGACCCAACACTCTAACCACTAGGCTACCTGCTTCCACTCTCTACAGGTTGTAGTTCGAGCATTAGGCCTTAAGCCAAGTGTCCTGCCACTAGACGTCGTTATTAAGGGTTTTATCCCAAATGGCCCCCTATTTCAATTATAGTGCACTACTTTGGACCAGGACCCATAAGGCTCTGGACAAAAGTAGTACACTATTTAGGGAATAGGAGTGCCATTTGGATATTGAAAACATCTAAGGAACTAAATTGTTCATGTTTCCTGTCTGCGTCCAGTCGAGATATTATACTCGGGGGGGGCTAACCCAATATTTGGATGAGAACTGCAACAAGAGATATCCACTTCAGTTGACTTTTTCCACTTTTCACAGCCAGCATTCCGTAGGTTTTAATCTCTCACCTCTGACCTGACTATCTTCATTGTTGACCCCTCACCTCTGACCTGACTATATTCATGTCGTTGGTCCATTGTTACAGATAAACATTGATGCATCTCAAATTGCACCGTGTTCCACGTCAGCAGATGGGTTTGAGATTATAACACAGAAAATACCCGTTATTAAAGGGTCGAGATTAAAACACAGAATAGACACGTTATTAAAGACACCGCTGCATCCTGGACATACTGCAGATTCGGTCATGTCATACAAGCCGTTCAGTCATATAGGGTACAGAGACAGTTAATAAACACATTATACATGATTTTCCATTACAACTATGAACAAGGGGGCCTCAGGCCAGGGGAAGCCAAGAGAAGCACTGCAGAGCCACCAGGGGGGCCTCGGGCCAGGGGAAGCACTGCAGAGCCACCAGGGGGGCCTCGGGCCAGGGGAAGCACTGCAGAGCCACCAGGGGGGCCTCGAGCCAAGGGAAGCACTGCAGAGCCACCAGGGGGGCCTCAGGCCAGGGGAAGCCAAGAGAAGCACTGCAGAGCCACCAGGGGGGCCTCGGGCCAGGGGAAGCACTGCAGAGCCACCAGGGGTGCCTCGGGCCAGGGGAAGCCAAGAGAAGCACTGCAGAGCCACCAGGGGGGCCTCGGACCAGGGGAAGCACTGCAGAGCCACCAGGGGGGCCTCGGGCCAGGGGAAGCACTGCAGAGCCACCAGGGGGGCCTCGGGCCAGGGGAAGCACAGCAGAGCCACCAGGGGGGCCTCGGGCCATGGGAAGCACTGCAGAGCCACCAGGGGGGCCTCGGGCCAGGGGAAGCCAGGGGAAGCACTGCAGAGCCACCAGGGGGGCCTCGGGCCAGGGAAGCACTGCAGAGCCACCAGGGGGCCTCGGGCCAGGGAAGCACTGCAGAGCCACCAGGGGGCCTCGGGCCAGGGGAAGGACTGCAGAGCCACCAGGGGGGCCTCGGGCCAGGGGAAGCCAGGGGAAGCACTGCAGAGCCACCAAGGGGGCCTCGGGCCAGGGGAAGCACTGCAGAGCCACCAGGGGGGCCTCGGGCCAGGGGAAGCACTGCAGAGCCACCAGGGGGGCCTCGGGCCAGGGGAAGCACTGCAGAGCCACCAGGGGGGCCTCGGGCCAGGGGAAGGACTGCAGAGCCACCAGGGGGGCCTCGGGCCAGGGGAAGCCAGGGGAAGCACTGCAGAGCCACCAAGGGGGCCTCGGGCCAGGGGAAGCACTGCAGAGCCACCAGGGGGGCCTCGGGCCAGGGGAAGCACTGCAGAGCCACCAGGGGGGCCTCGGGCCAGGGGAAGCACTGCAGAGCCACCAGGGGGGCCTCGGGCCAGGGGAAGCACTGCAGAGCCACCAGGGGGCCTCGGGCCAGGGGAAGCACTGCAGAGCCACCAGGGGGGCCTCGGGCCATGGGAAGCACTGCAGAGCCACCAGGGGGGCCTCGGGCCAGGGGAAGGACTGCAGAGCCACCAGGGGTGGACATAAGAAGCCTGCTAGCAGAGACGACAGCAGGTACTCCACTCCGAACATCACGTTACCGCCACAGTGATGCCCTTCTCTGCGTGGTGATCCTGAGGCTGGACACGGCCATTTCCTGGAGTGTGTTGTTTCTGTCACCCTTACAGAGGGAAGGTCTCTGTTTGCCCACAGCATGTATACGTTCCAAATGGCGCCCTATTTCCTAGTGCACTACTTTTATCAAGAGCCCATAGTACTCAGGTCAAAAGTAGTGCACAACAATAGGGAGTAGGGTGCCATTTGAAACCTATGTGATGTGACTTCTTTGGTGGTTGGTGCCCCTCCCTCCCCTTTTTGAGACGAGGTGGATCCTTTTCAGTCATGCTCTTCATCACAAGCCAAGCCTTCTCCGTTGAGCACGTACTGCACTTCCTGTTAGGTATAGAGCATTAGTTAGGGACCTTAATAGTGTCTCCTTAACACTACTCTAGATAGCCTACACATCTTACTAGGAAGTATTTCTAGTTTAACACAATGTGTGTGTCAGGGATTTCCTCCTCTTCTTCCGAAGAGGAGAGGCGAAAAGGATCAGAGGACCAATATGCGGCGTGGTAAGTGTCCATGGTTCTTTTAATACGTAAATGTACACTACAAAACAATAAACATGGAAAACCTAAACAGTCCTATCTGGTGCAAAGACAGAGACAGGAACAATCACCCACAAACACACAGTGAAACCCAGGCTACCTAAGTATGATTCTCAATCAGAGACAACTAATGACACCTGCCTCTGATTGAGAACCATACTAGGCCGAAACATAGAAATACCCCAAAACATAGAAAAACAAACATAGACTGCCCACCCCAACTCACGCCCTGACCATACTAAATAAATACAAAACAAAGGAAATAAAGGTCAGAACGTGACAGTGTGAGGTCATGTCAATAAAGGACTAATTGCAAGCTCATCATATCCCTTTCGATTCATCTCTAATTGATGCAATTACCTGTTAAAATTTCAAGTAAAATGAATGATTTTATGTTGAACTTTAGCAGGATAGTTACACCGTTTCACCTTTTCACGACTGAAACTAAAATAGATGCAAAGAATTCCACAGATTTTTTTCCTGTGAGCTTTTAGACAGTGTTCTGTCCTGCCTATAATAGTGGTGCGCGCATTCCACCCATCGATGAATCTACTGTTTTCCTGCGCTAGAATCTAACTGCCTGTAGCTCAGGACCTAACATGACATACCCAAATCTAACTGCCTGTAGCTCAGGACCTAAAATAACATACCCAAATCTAACTGCCTGTAGCTCAGGACCTAAAATAACATACCCAAATCTAACTGCCTGTAGCTCAGGACCTAAAATAACATACCCAAATCTAACTGCCTGTAGCTCAGGACCTAAAACAACAAGCTCAAATCTAACTGCCTGTAGCTCAGGACCTAAAATGACACACCCAAATCTAACTGCCTGTAGCTCAGGACCTAAAATAACAAACTCAAATCTAACTGCCTGTAGCTCAGGACCTAAATGACACACCCAAATCTAACTGCCTGTAACTCAGGACCTAAAATAACATACCCAAATCTAACTGCCTGTAACTCAGGACCTAAAATGACATACCCAAATCTAACTGCCTGTAACTCAGGACCTAAAATGACATACCCAAATCTAACTGCCTGTAGCTCAGGACCTGTAGCTCAGTCACTCTGTAGTGACTCCTCTAGCACTGAGATGCAGTGTCTTAGACCGCTACACCACTCGGGAGCTCTATAGATTAAATATTTTGGATGTTTTGAGAGTATTTTGAAAATACATTTAAAATCCATTTTAGCCCTGTGTATTAAATGTTACAAAAAACAATGGACAGCTAACAATAAAAGTAGAAAAAAATAGCTACTACTAAATGGAAGGCTAGCTAGTGGTTAGCTACTACTATTACTACTACTAAATGGAAGGCTAGCTAGTGGTTAGCTACTACTATTACTACTACTAAATGGAAGTGGTAAACTAGTGGTTAGCTACTACTATTACTACTACTAAATGGAAGGCTAGCTAGTGGTTAGCTACTACTATTACTACTACTAAATGGAAGGCTAGCTAGTGGTTAGCTACTACTATTACTACTACTAAATGGAAGGCTAGCTAGTGGTTAGCTACTACTATTACTACTACTAAATGGAAGGCTAGCTAGTGGTTAGCTACTACTATTACTACTACTAAATGGAAGGCTAGCTAGTGGTTAGCTACTACTATTACTACTACTAAATGGAAGACTAGCTAGTGGTTAGCTACTACTATTACTACTACTAAATGGAAGGCTAGCTAGTGGTTAGCTACTACTATTACTACTACTAAATGGAAGGCTAGCTAGTGGTTAGCTACTACTATTACTACTACTAAATGGAAGGCTAGCTAGTGGTTAGCTACTACTATTACTACTACTAAATGGAAGGCTAGCTAGTGGTTAGCTACTACTATTACTACTACTAAATGGAAGGCTAGCTAGTGTTTAGCTACTACTATTACTACTACTAAATGGAAGGCTAGCTAGTGGTTAGCTACTACTATTACTACTACTAAATGGAAGGCTAGCTAGTGGTTAGCTACTACTATTACTACTACTAAATGGAAGTGGTAAACTAGTGGTTAGCTACTACTATTACTACTACTAAATGGAAGGCTAGCTAGTGGTTAGCTACTACTATTACTACTACTAAATGGAAGGCTAGCTAGTGGTTAGCTACTACTATTACTACTAAATGGAAGGCTAGCTAGTGGTTAGCTACTACTATTACTACTACTAAATGGAAGGCTAGCTAGTGGTTAGCTACTACTATTACTACTACTAAATGGAAGGCTAGCTAAGTGGTTAGCAATTAGCATTCGGCCATTAGATACAAATTTCATAAGAAATAACATTCTAAAATACATATCATTACCGTGGTTCATACTGTACACTCAATATGAGCCCTCATAATAAGAATAAAAACATAGCCCCTTAACTGTTTGTTGTTACAGCCTGAATTTATTGTCATTTATTGTTTAATGGCCTAAACACAATACCCCATAACGGCAAAGTATTATTTTTATTTTTGTTTTTTTAAATAAATTAATAAATAATGACAAGCTGAAATGTCTTTGAGTCAATAAGTATTAAGTATTTGTTAAAGCAAGCCTAAACAAGTTCAGGAGTAAAAATTAGCTTGACAAGTCACGTAATAAGTTACATGAACTCACTCTGTGTGCTATAATAGTCTTTAACATGATTTCTGAATGACTACCTCATCTCTGTACCCCACACTTACAGTGATCCCTCAGTCGAGCAGTGCATTTCAGACACAAAGACCAGGAAGTTTTTCCAATGCCTCACAAAGAAGGACACAAATTGGAAGTTGAGTAAAAAAATAAATAAAAACATTGAATATCCCTTTGAGCCTGGTGAAGTTATTAATTACACTTTGGATGGTGTATCAATACACCCAGTCACTACAAAAATACAGGCATCCTTCCTAACTTAGTTGCCGGAGAGGAAGGAAACCGGTCAGGGATTTCACCACGAGGGCCAGTGATGACTTTAAAACAGTGACAGAGTTTAATGGCTGTGATAGGAGAACACGGAGGATGGAACTTACAATTCCAACATGTGAGAATTAGAATTTTACCTGTGACTATTTTTCATATGAACTTGCAATTCCACATGTGAAAGTGAGATTTTCACATGTGGAGTTTTCATTTCTTCACATATGAGGTGAAAACACGCTATTCACCTCACATGAGAGAAGGTGGTGAACTCTAAATACTTGTGGAAGTATTTTTTCACATGTGAAATTTAAACTCAACATGTGAAAACGCGATATGATGTGAAACTGTTTTTGTGTGTGTGTGTGTGTGTGTCTATGTCTGTGTCCCAAACAGCACCCTAATTCCCTATATAGGGCACTACTTTTGACTGGAGCCCTATGGGTAGTAGTGCACTATGTAGGGGCATAGGCAACGCTGCAGAATACAGTATGTATCCTTCCTCCCTCCTACCTACACCTGATGCTATGTGGCTGTGTAATTGGAAGCTTGTGAAACTAACATAGTGAACATTCTCGGGATATCAGACTGCACATTGCAGAATAACCACTCTAGATAATGACGAGGTGGAGTTTCAGTGGAGTTTAGATTCACAGATACCGTAGGCCTGGATAGGTTGGGTAGATGATTAAAAATGCAGACGTTTCAGTAGTCTGTAGGAATGTTGTTACTTAATATACATGGAGTTACACATTTCTAATGTAGAATTAACTAATTCATTACTATTTTTATTTAACTAGGCAAGTCAGTTAAGAACAAATTCTTATTTTACAATGACAGCCAACCGGGGGTGCCTTGTTCAGGGGCAGAACGGCAGATTTTTTTTACCTTGTCAGCTCAGGGATTCAATCTAGCAACCTTTTGGTTACTGGCCCAACGCTCTAACCGCTAGGCTGCCTGCCACCCCAAATGAATGCGTCTCTAAAAGTAGAGTGTTGCTCTACAACTATTTACTGTACAAGTCATTGTGAACAAAAATCCCAATTCCATACTGTGATTCACATCCAGAGGTTAATGTATAAACAGACATGACACAGACACATTTACCAAGAGTCTGTTGCTACGGAATCTGTTGCTACGGAAAACACTACATCATTCACAAAGCATTCTCTCCCTCTCTCTTCAGCCCTACCACACTTAAAGATGTGGTCAAACGAGACGCCCACAGTGAGTCTAAAAGGAATGGCTCAGAATCTGGTTTTCTATTGGCAGGAAGATGAAAAGACTACTCACAGGTACTGTAGGTAGACTTAGGCAATGTCTCAAAGTGGGTCAGAGATTGGGTCACATTCATTCTGCCTTTGGCTGTCTGACCTCAGAGCAGCTGACACGACATGGTGAGCTATATTATCTACCTCCAAAAAGGGCACCCTATTCCCTACGTAGTGCACTACTTTTGACCAGAGTCCATAGAGCAGGGGGTATTCAACTCATACCCTCAGAGGTCTGGCGCCTGCTGGTTTTCTGTTCTACCTACCTGGTGTCCCAGGTCTAAATCAGGCCCTGATTAGAGGGGAATCACCCACCTGGTGTCCCGGGTCTAAATCAGGCCCTGATTAGAGGGGAATCACCCACCTGGTGTCCCAGGTCTAAATCAGGCCCTGATTAGAGGGGAATCACCCACCTGGTGTCCCAGGTCTAAATCAGCCCCTGATTAGAGGGGAATCACCCACCTGATGTCCCAGGTCTAAATCAGCCCCTGATTAGAGGGGAATCACCCACCTGGTGTCCCAGGTCTAAATCAGTCCCTGAGTAGAGAGGAATCACCCACCTGGTGTCCCGGGTCTAAATCAGGCCCTGATTAGAGGGGAATCACCCACCTGGTGTCCCAGGTCTAAATCAGCCCCTGATTAGAGGGGAATCACCCACCTGGTGTCCCAGGTCTAAATCAGTCCCTGAGTAGAGAGGAATCACCCACCTGGTGTCCCGGGTCTAAATCAGGCTCTGATTAGAGGGGAATCACCCACCTGGTGTCCCAGGTCTAAATCAGTCCCTGAGTAGAGAGGAATCACCCACCTGATGTCCCAGGTCTAAATCAGTCCCTGAGTAGAGGGGAATCACCCACCTGATGTCCCAGGTCTAAATCAGTCCCTAAGTAGAGGGGAATCACCCACCTGATGTCCCAGGTCTAAATCAGCCCCTGATTAGAGGGGAATCACCCACCTGATGTCCCAGGTCTAAATCAGTCCCTAAGTAGAGGGGAATCATGATAAAACGCAATGGAACTGGCTTGGAAGTCCAGAGTTGAGTTTGAGGGCCATAGAATATAAGACGCCATTGCAGATGCACCCCTGGTCTCTCAAACTACTTATGATTCATAATAGCACTGGATTTAACCCTGAATCTCCTCACGTCTCTGTAGCTCTATACCCTGTGGACTGATCTCCTCACGTCGCTGTAGCTCTATACCCTGTGGACTGATCTCCTCACGTCTCTGTAGCTCCATACCCTGTGGACTGATCTCCTCACGTCTCTGTAGCACCATACCCTGTGGACTGATCTCCTCACGTCTCTGTAGCTCTATACCCTGTGGACTGATCTCCTCACGTCTCTGTAGCACCATACCCTGTGGACTGATCTCCTCACGTCTCTGTAGCTCTATACCCTGTGGACTGATCTCCTCACGTCTCTGTAGCTCTATACCCTGTGGACTGATCTCCTCACGTCTCTGTAGCTCTATACCCTGTGGACTGATCTCCTCACGTCTCTGTAGCACCATACCCTGTGGACTGATCTCCTCACGTCTCTGTAGCACCATACCCTGTGGACTGATCTCCTCACGTCTCTGTAGCTCTATACCCTGTGGACTGAACTCCTCACGTCTCTGTAGCACCATACCCTGTGCACTGATCTCCTCACGTCTCTGTAGCACCATACCCTGTGGACTGATCTCCTCACGTCTCTGTAGCTCCATACCCTGTGGACTGATCTCCTCACGTCTCTGTAGCTCCATACCCTGTGGACTGATCTCCTCACGTCTCTGTAGCTCCATACCCTGTGGACTGATCTCCTCACGTCTCTGTAGCTCCATACCCTGTGGACTGATCTCCTCACGTCTCTGTAGCTCCATACCCTGTGGACTGATCTCCTCACGTCTCTGTAGCTCCATACCCTGTGGACTGATCTCCTCACGTCTCTGTAGCTCTATACCCTGTGGACTGATCTCCTCACGTCTCTGTAGCTCCATACCCTGTGGACTGATCTCCTCACGTCTCTGTAGCTCCATACCCTGTGGACTGATCTCCTCACGTCTCTGTAGCACCATACCCTGTGGACTGATCTCCTCACGTCTCTGTAGCTCCATACCCTGTGGACTGATCTCCTCACGTCTCTGTAGCTCCATACCCTGTGGACTGATCTCCTCACGTCTCTGTAGCACCATACCCTCTCCTCCCGAGTGGCACAGCGGTCTAAAGCACTGCATCTCAGTGCAAGAGGCGTCACTACAGTCCCTGGTTTGAATCCAGGCTGAATCACATCTGGCTGTGATTGGGTTCCATTTGGGCGGCTCACATTTGGCCCAGTGTCGTCTGTGTTTGCTCCGGGGTTAGGCCGTCATTGTAAATAAGAATTTGTTCTTTTAACTGACTTTCCTAGTTAAATAAAGGTTCCATTTTTTTTTAAAGAATGGATATTGATTCAGTCAAGTCAGTGCATTGCATGACCACATACAAGTATAATCATTTATTGTTGTATAATAGACTAGGGTGTATACATTTGGGACAATGGTTTACTGAATAGATAGAAACACCTGGCTTGGTGATGACACCTCAACTAAACAACTATTATAGCTTAGTCATGACAGGGCTATTGTGTTCTGTCTCTGCCCTGAATACCAACCTAAGTCCTTCACGTCTCCCACAGCTCAGCTCAATGCTCCGTGGAACTTCTCTCTCTCTCTCTCTTTCTCTCTCTCTCTCTCTCTTCTCTCTCTCTCTCTCTCTCTCTCTCTCTCTCTCTCTCTCTCTCTCTCTCTCTCTCTCTCTCTCTGTCTCTCTCTCTCTCTCTCTCTCTCTCTCTCTCTCTGTCTTTCTGTCTTTCTCTCTCTCTCTCTCTCTCTCTCTCTCTCTCCTCTCTCTCTCTCTCTCTCTCTCTCTCTCTCTCTCTCTCTCTCTCTCTCTCTCTCTCTCTCTCTCTCTCTCTCTTCTCTCTCTCTCTCTCTCTCTCTCTCTCTCTCTCTCTCTCTCTCTCTCTCTCTCTCTCTCTCTCTCTCTCTCTTCTCTCTTTCTCTCTCTCTCTCTCTCTCTCTCTCTCTCTCTCTCTCTTCTCTCTCTCTCTCTCTCTCTGACAGTCCAGACACAGTGCATTTTGATTCATCAGGCTTCTCACCACATCTTGGGCCTATTCCTCGGCTCCCTTTGTGCCAACGTGTCTAGAAGACTACACAGTCAGCTGCTTTGACTCACTGGGAAGAGAGTATACACAGCCATTAGGAATTCACATGTCTCCCGCAAAGGCATCGAGTTAAGTCGTAGTGATTGTTTCAAACCACCAAGTTCTCTCTGGTTGAGAGGTATCACATGATGTGTCACGCGGGAAGACATGTTTCTATGTCTATGTCTAAAATGGCCACCTATTCCCTTTATATAGTGCACTATGGGCCCTGGACAAAAGTAGTGCACTATATAGGGAATAGGGTACCAGGCCTGGACAAAAGTAGTGCACTATATAGGGAATAGGGTGCCATTTGGGATGTAGTAAAAAAAAAAAGAAGAAGAGCCTATAAGCCTATATGCGTTTTGCTCGGGCCACAATGACAGACTTAAAATTAGAGGACGTTGACCTGGTTTATGTGGAAAATGGAAGAGGGGGAAAAAAACCACATTCCACTCTGATCCGTTCCATTTTTCCAAGTATTTCTCTGTCGCAGAGTCTGAGGGCGGGAAATAAGCATCCTAAAGCCAACAGTGAGAGACCCAAGATCCATGCTCTGCTTTGCTTTGCTTCTTTTTGGCATTCTCTATAGCAGGGGCTCCCAAACATTTTCACTCGGGGCCCCCCTTCCAACATTGGGGAACATCCAGCGCCTGTCTATTTCTTTGGCAACAAGCAGTGTTCATGACACAAACTGTTCACAACCCTCTTGCTGGTGGAGAGAAATGTGTCGTTTTTTAAAGCAAATTTTCTTGCAATTCTATACATTTTGCCAAGTCTAATGTGTATTCATTTGATATTTGAGTGATAACAATTATTCCAATAATTGGCTAAAATAAAACGAAATAAAAAAAACATTAGTTGCCATGGGCTAATTGATCTGGACATTTCTGACAAGTTTTAAATATCTCTCCAAGGTCTGTAATGACAAGAGGAACTGATGACATACTATCTAATGTAGAAATTGCACCTTGTGAATTCTGTTATTTCAACTTACAAGAGTATGTTTAAAGATGGACTGAGTTCCTTTAAAACATTATTTTTGGGAACCACTGCTCTATAGCATTCTAGAACCACTGCTCTATAGCATTCTAGAACCACTGCTCTATAGCATTCTAGAACCACTGCTCTATAGCATTCTAGAACCACTACAAAGCAATCTAGACACAGACCAATGACTGTAACATACATGTATTTCTTTCTTTACCCCTTTTTCTCACAATTGGTAGTTACAGTCTTGTCCCCTCACTACAACTACCCTACGGACTCGGGAGAGGCGAACGTCGAGAGCCATGCGTCCTCAGAAACACAAGCCTGCCAAGCCTCACTGCTTCTTGACACACTGCTCGCTTAACCCGGAAGCCAGCCACACCAATGTGTCGGAGGAAACGGTTCAGCTGGTGACCAAAATCAGCTTGCAGGAGCCTGGCCCACCACAAGGAGTCGCTAGAGCGCAATGGGAGAATGAAATCCCGGCCGGTTAAACCATCCCCTAAACCAGACGACGCTGGGCCAAACCCTCCCCGTAACCCAGACGACGCTGCGCCAAACCCTCCCCGTAACCCAGACGACGCTGGGCCAAACCCTCCCCTAACCCAGACGACGCTGCGCCAAACCCTCCCCGTAACCCAGACGACGCTGGGCCAAACCCTCCCCTAACCCAGACGACGCTGGGCCAAACCCTCCCCGTAACCCAGACGACGCTGGGCCAATTGTTTGCCGCCTCATGGGACTCCCGGTCACGGTCGGCTGTGACACAGCCTGGGATCGAACCCGGGTTTGTAGTGACACTTTAAGTACTGCGGTGCAATGCCACATGCAATGCCACAATGCCACAAGTGTCACATGTGAAAATCACTCTCGAATGTGGAATTGCACTTTCCCGTGTGAAAAACATTCATGTGAAAATCAAATTTGCCATTTTACCTGTAAAACTTTCACATGTTAAACTGCAAGTTGACGTGAAAAAATCTTCACCTGTAAAATTGTCATTCTCATATGTGGAACTTTGATTTTGACATGTGTAGCTAAGTAAATAGCTAGCTAGCTCACTTTTGTATGTAAGTCAATGAGAAAAAAGATAGCGTTTCGGATTATTTTTTATATCCGTTATAAAGGTTTTGGCTCTTAAATAGTTTTATTTTTGTAAACGAGGGCTCATATTGAGTGTATTTACATGTCTACAAACGGACCGCGCTAAAGATATGTATTTTAAAAGGCTACTTTTTATGAAAATGTGCATCTAATGGTTGCATGCTAATTAATAACTGTTAGCTAGCTTAGTGTTAGGCAATAGCTAGCCTGTCGTTTTGTCCTGGCTAGCTATTTTTTGCTTTTATTATCGTTTGGTGTCCATTGGTTTTTGTTACATTTAATAGACTAAAAGTATTTTAAAACATGTGTGAATGTGTTTGCTATTGGAATGTAACGGATACTTTTCTACAAAGAGATTTTAGCATGACAGTTTTAAGTAACAGCAAGTTTTCCAGGACATGGACATCTTATATGGGCAGAAAGCTTAAATTATTGTTAATCTAACTGCACTGTCCACTTGACAAAATACCATGCTATTTTTTGAGGAGAGCGCACAACAACAAAACACTTACCACGGCAACTGGTTTGATACATTCACCTCTGAAGGTAAATAATGTACTTACATTCAGTAATCTGGCTCTGATTTGTCATCCTGAGGGTCCCAGAGATAAAATGTAGCATAGTTTTGTTTGATAAATTACATTTTTATATTAAAATGTAGTAACTGGGTCCTACAGTTTGAACCCCTACTGTCTCTGGCTCCACACCCACCCTGCCCCCCCTACTGTCTCTGGCTCCACACCCACCCTGCCCCCCTACTGTCTCTGGCTCCACACCCACCCTGCCCCCTACTGTCTCTGGCTCCACACCCACCCTGCCCCCCTACTGTCTCTGGCTCCACACCCACCCTGCCCCCTACTGTCTCTGGCTCCACACCCACCCTGCCCGCCCTACTGTCTCTGGCTCCACACCCACCCTGCCCCCCTACTGTCTCTGGCTCCACACCCACCCTGCCCCCCTACTGTCTCTGGCTCCACACCCACCCTGCCCCCCTACTGTCTCTGGCTCCACACCCACCCTGCCCCCCTACTGTCTCTGGCTCCACACCCACCCTGCCCGCCCTACTGTCTCTGGCTCCACACCCACCCTGCCCCCCTACTGTCTCTGGCTCCACACCCACCCTGCCCCCCCTACTGTCTCTGGCTCCACACCCACCCTGCCCGGCCATCTAGATGTGTGAAAGTTAGTGTATAAGCTAATGATCCATCATCTACGACATTCCTGGGAGTGTGTAAACTAATGATCCATCCTCTACGACATTCCTGGGAGTGTGTAAACTAATGATCCATCCTCTACGACATTCCTGTAAACTAATGATCCAGACATTCCTGGGGAGTGTGTAAACTAATGATCCATCCTCTACGACATTCCTGGGAGTGTGTAAACTAATGATCCATCCTCTACGACATTCCTGGGAGTGTGTAAACTAATGATCCATCCTCTACGACATTCCTGGGAGTGTGTAAACTAATGATCCATCCTCTACGACATTCCTGGGAGTGTGTAAACTAATGATCCATCCTCTACGACATTCCTGGGAGTGTGTAAACTAATGATCCATCCTCTACGACATTCCTGGGAGTGTGTAAACTAATGATCCATCCTCTACGACATTCCTGGGAGTGTGTAAACTAATGATCCATCCTCTACGACATTCCTGGGAGTGTATAAGCTAATCATCTATCCTCTACGACATTCCTGGGAGTGTATAAGCTAATGATCCATCCTCTACGACATTCCTGGGAGTGTGTAAACTTAAATGTAGCATTACCATATCATGTTTGTATGCTCTCTATGTAACCGGTGTGAAATGGCTAGATAGTTAGCATGGGTGTGCGCTAATAGCGTTTCAATCGGTGACATCACTAGCTCTGAGACCTTGAAGTAGTTGTTTCCCTTGCTCTGCAAAGGCCATGGCTCTTGGAGAGCGATAGGTAGTAATGCTTTGTGGGAGGCAGCTGTTGATGTGTGCAGAGGGTCCCTGGTTTGAGCCCAGGTAGGGTTGCGAGGGACGGAAGCAACACTGTTATATCTATAGTTATGTACTTGAAAATGTATCAATTTGGCAGACTTAATTCAAAATACTGTGCAGTATTGCAATGCTTCATTGGATCAATCTGAAACTCTGCATACACACTGCTGCCATCTAGTGACCAAAATCGAAATTGCGCCTAAACGGCAATATTATATTATGGCCTTTCAAAGATGATTTAAAAAATATATATATAAAAAAAACGCATGTTTTTTGTTTGCATTATCTTTTACCAGATCTAATTTGTTATATTATTATATTATATATTATATATATATATATATTATATTATATTACATTAGTTTCCCATTCCCACAAACCTCAAAGTGTTTCCTTTCAAATGGTATCAAGAATCTGCCTATCCTTGCTTCAGGTCCTGAGCTACAGGCAGTTAGATTTGGGTATGTTATTTTAGGTCCTGAGCTACAGGCAGTTAGATTTGGGTATGTTATTTTAGGTCCTGAGCTACAGGCAGTTAGATTTGGGTATGTTATTTTAGGTCCTGAGCTACAGGCAGTTAGATTTGGGTATGTTATTTTAGGTCCTGAGCTACAGGCAGTTTGATTTGGGTATGTTATTTTAGGTCCTGAGCTACAGGCAGTTAGATTTGGGTATGTTATTTTAGGTCCTGAGCTACAGGCAGTTTGATTTGGGTATGTTATTTTAGGTCCTGAGCTACAGGCAGTTAGATTTGGGTATGTTATTTTAGGTCCTGAGCTACAGGCAGTTAGATTTGGGTATGTCATGTCAGGTGAAATTTGAAAAAAAAAGGGTACGATCCTTTAGAGGTTAACTGACTTACCAGGTTAAATCAAATTAAAATAAATTATAAAAAAATCCTGTGATCGACTCAGCAAATCCTGTGATTAACTCAATTACATTTTAAAACATTTGTCAGCCCTATTTTGAGTTGAACGAGAGAAATGTTTAATAAATATACAGTACATTGGAAGAGAAAACCCTGATGGTCAAGACTTAGCTATCATCCAGAAGGCCAGGTCAGTACAGGTGCATCAAAGCTGGGACCGAGAGACTGAAAAACAGCTTCTATCTCAAGGCCATCAGACTGTTAAACAGCCACCACTAACATTGAGTGGCTGCTGCCAACATACTGACTCAAATCCAGCCACTTTAATATTGGAAAAATTGATGTAAAAAAATGTATCACTAGCCACTTTATATAATGCCACTTAATATCATGTTTACATACCCTACATTACTCATCTCGGGGCGGCAGCGTAGCCTAGTGGTTAGAGTGTTGGACTAGTAACCGGAAGGTTGCGATGTTCAAACCCCCGAGCTGACAAGGTACAAATCTGTTGTTCTGCCCCTGAACAGGCAGTTAACCCACTGTTCCCAGGCCGTCATTGAAAATAAGAACGTGTTCTTAACACATTCTCTTCAGTCGACCCTCTACTTTTTTGAACATTTTGTTAAAAATCGCGCAACATTTCAGCGCCCTGCTACTCATGCCAGGAATATAGTACGTTCATATGGTTAGAATGTGTGGATAGGAAACCCTCGGACGTTTTTAAAACTGGTTAAATCACGACTGTGGCTATTACATAACGTGCGTTACATCGGAAAGCGCAGGAAAACCTGATCACAGAAAATGGAAATAAATATCCTTGCGCCACTTCCAGCAATTGTTAACAGTGAGCCGAATTAGATAAGACCGAGCATTCAACTCCCACAGCATCCCCATGTTGTCTAGAGTCTTGTGAATTGAATCATCTTTGATTCTTGGTTGAACCGAAAGAGGGGCACGACTTACCTCCGGTCTCCGCCCAGATCATTCCGGAAGAGCTCTCTCCTGAAATTTTTTCCAAGACGACAGCTAATGATATTTACATCGCCTACGGATGATTTTTATCGCTTATTAACGTTTACTAATACCTAAAGTAGCATTACAAACGTATTTCGAAGTGTTTTGTGAAAGTTTATCGTCTACTTTTTGAATTTTAAAAAATGACGTTACGTTGTGAAATCGCTGTTTTTCGTTTATCACACAGTCTACATATAACGATATCTTGGCTTTATATGGCCCGATTTAATCGAAATAAAGACCCAATAGTGTTTATGGGACATCTAGGAGTGCCAACAAAGAAGATGGTGAAAGGTAATGACTGTTTTCTATTTTATTGTGCGGTTTGTGTAACGCCGAAATGCTAATTATTTTGTTTACGTCCCCTGCTGTGCTTTTCTGTTGTAGTGTATTGGTGCATGCTATCAGATAATAGCTTCTCATGCTGTCGCCGAAAAGCATTTTAAAAATCTGACTTGTTGCCTGGATTCACAACGAGTGTAGCTTTAATTTGATACCCTGCATGTGTATTTTAATGAACTTTTGAGTTTTAAATAATACTATTAGCATTTAGCGTAGCGCATTTGCATTTCCAGAGCTCTAGTTGGGACGCAAGCGTCCCAAGTAGAGGCAAGAGGTTTTAACTGACTTGCCTGGTTAAATAAAAAAATAAATAAAATAAAAATCTCATATATACAGTGGGGCAAAAAAGTATTTAGTCAGCCACCAATTGTGCAAGTTCTCCCACTTAAAAAGATGAGAGAGACCTGTAGTTTTCATCATAGGTACACTTCAACTATGACAGACAAAATGAGAAATAAAATCCAGAAAATCACATTGTAGGATTTTTTATGAATTTATTTGCAAATTATGCTGGAAAATAAGTATTTGGTCAATAACAAAAGTTTATCTCAATACTTTGTTAAATACCCTTTGTTGGCAATGACAAACATTTTCTGTAAGTCTTCACAAGGTTTTCACACACTGTTGCTGGTATTTTGGCCCATTCCTCCATGCAGATCTCCTCTAGAGCAGTGATGTTTTGGGTACCTATGATGATGTTGCTGGTATTTTGAATCAAGAAGCTAATTAAACATTATGATCATAGAGCTGAAATCAGAGGTTTACACCTGAACCATAATTTTACTTCCTCGTTCCTAAGCCAAATACATTTAAAAACTCAGTTTTTCATTTAATCCTAGTAAAAATTCCCTGTCTTAGGTCAGTTACGATCACCACTTTATTTTAAGAATGTGAAATGTCAGAATAATAGTAGAGAGAATAATTTATTTCAGCTTCTTTTTCTTTCATCATATTCCCAGTGGGTCAGAAGTTTACATACACTCAATTAGTATTTGGTAGCATTGCCTTTAAATTGTTTAACTTGGGTCAAACGTTTCAGGTAGCCTTCCACACACTTCCCACAATAAATGGGGTGAATTTTGGCCCGTTCCTCTTGACAGAGTTGGTGTAACTGAGTCAGGATTATATGCTTGAAGTTCATTGTCCATTTGGAAGACCGATTTCCGACCAAGCTTTACTTCCTGACTGATGTCTTGAGATGTTGCTTCAATATATCCACATAATTTTCCTGACTCATGATGCCATCTATTTTGTGAAGTGCACCAGTCCCTCCTGCAGCAAAGCACCCCCACAACATGATGCTGCCACCCCGTGCTTCACGGTTGGGATGGTGTTCTTCGGCTTGCAAGCCTCCCCCTTTTTCCTCCAAACATAATGATGGTCATTATGACCAAACAGTTCTATTTTTGTTTCATCCGACCAGAGGACATTTCTCCAAAAAGTACGATCTTTGTCCTCATGTGCAGTTGCAAACCGTAGTCTGGCATGTTTATGGCGGTTTTGGAGCAGTGGCTTCTTCCTTGCTGAGCGGCCTATCAGGTTGTGTCGATATAGGACACATTTTACTTTGGATATAGATACTTTTGTACCGGTTTTCTCCAGCATCTTCACAAGGTCCTTTGCTGTTGTTCTGGGATTGATTTGCACTTTTCGCACCAAAGTACGTTCATCCCTAGGAGACAGAACGCGCCTCCTTCCTGAGCGGTATGACAGCTGCGTGGTCCCATGGTGTTTATACTTGCGTACTATTGTTTGTACAGATGAACGTGGTACCTTCAGGCCTTTGGAAACCAGACTTGTGGAGGTCTACAATTTTTTTTCTGTGGTCTTAGCTGATTTATTTTGATTTTCCCATGATGTCAAGCAAAGAGGCGTTGAGTTTGAAGGTAGGCCTTGAAATACATCCACAGGTACACCTCCAATTGACTCAAATGATGTCAATTAGCCTATCAGAAGCTTCTAAATCAATGCCATAATTTTCTGGAATTGTCCAAGCTGTTTAAAGGCACAGTCAAGTTAGTGTATGTAAACTTCTGACCCACTGGAACTGTGACACAGTGAATTATAAGTGAAATAATCCACCTGTAAACAATTGTTGGAAAAATTACTTGTGTCATGCACAAAGCAGATATCCTAACTGTCTTGCCAAAACTGTAGTTTGTTAACAAGAAATTTGTGGAGTGGTTGAAAAATTACATTTAATGACTCCAACCTAAGTGCATGTAAACTTCTGACTTCAACTGTAGGTGTACCTTGTGCTGGGGGGAAAAGGCCACTGTAAAATGTTACATTTTGTCACACAACACAATGCCACCAATGTCTCAAGTTTTGAGGGAGTGTGCAAATGGCATGCTGACTGCAGGAATGTCTACCAGAGCTGTTGCCAGAGAATTAAATGTTCATTTCTCTACCATAAACCACCTCCCATGTTGTTTTACAGAATTTGGCAGATGCCGTGACGAGATCCTTAGGCCTATTCTCGTGCCATACATCCGCCTCCATCACCTCATGTTTCAGTATGATAGTGCACGGCCCCGTCGCAAGGATCTGTACACAATTCTTGGAAGCTGAAAATGTCCCAGTTCTTCCATGGCCTGAATTACTCACCAGACATGTCACTCTTTGAGCATGTTTGGGATGCTCTGGATTGACGTGTACGACAGTGTGTTCCAGTTCCTGTCAATATCCAGCAACTTCACACAGCCATTGAAGAGGGGTGGGACATCATCCCACAGGTCACAATCAACAACCTGATCAACTCTATGTGAAGGAGATGTGGCACTGCATGAGGCAAATGGTGGTCACACCAGATACTGACTGGTTTTCTGATCCACGCCCCTACCTTTTTTAAAGTTGTCTGTGACCAACAGATAAATATATGTATTCCCAGTCACGTAAAATCCATAGATTAGGGCCTCATGAATTTATTTCAATTGACTGATTTCCTTATATGAACTCAGTCAAATCTTTGAAATTGTTGCATGTTGCGTTTATATTTCTGTTCAGTGCTCCAGTTTCAACTTCCACCTGACTGTGCTGCTGCTCCAGTTTCAACTGTTCTGCCTTATTATTATTCGACCATGCTGGTCATTTATGAACATTTGAACATCTTGGCCATGTTCTGTTATAATCTCCACCCGGCACAGCCAGAAGAGGACTGGTCACCCCACATAGCCTGGTTCCTCTCTAGGTTTCTTCCTAGGTTTTGGCCTTTCTAGGGAGTTTTTCCTAGCCACCGTGCTTCTACACCTGCATTGCTTGCTGTTTGGGGTTTTAGGCTGGGTTTCTGTACAGCACTTTGAGATATCAGCTGATGTACGAAGGGCTATATAAATACATTTGATTTGATTTGAGTATATATGTTGAAAATCCATGTGAAACTTCACACGTGTCTGACTCATGCGAGAAAAAAAACATTTTAAAAATGCACGTGCCATTTTTCACGTGATTTGTGCACATGAGTGTTTATACATGTGTCCGAAAACCACATTTATTTATTTTCTCACGTCTTTTTTGTAAGAGGGGGTAATAGGTAGGGGCGAATGGAGGGGTAGAGGCGTAGGGTAGAGGTGGAGAGTTGGAGGTAGGAGGGTGGAGGTAGGAGGGTAGAAGGGTGGAAGTAGGAGGGTGGAGGTAGAAGGGTGGAGGGTGGAGGTAGGAGGGTGGAGGTAGGGTAGAGGTAGGAGGGTGGAGGTAGAAGGGTGGAGGGTGGAGGTAGGAGGGTGGAGGTAGAAGGGTGGAGGTAGGAGGGTGGAGGTAGAAGGGTGGAGGGTGGAGGTAGGAGGGTGGAGGTAGAAGGGTGGAGGTAGAAGGGTGGAGGGTGGAGGTAGGAGGGTGGAGGTAGAAGGGTGGAGGTAGAAGGGTGGAGGTATGAGGGTGGAGGTATGAGGGTGGAGGTAGGAGGGTAGAAGGGTGGAAGTAGAAGGGTGGAGGTAGGAGGGTGGAGGTATGAGGGTGGAGGTAGGAGGGTGGAGGTAGGTGGGTGGAGGTAGGAGGGTGGAGGTAGGAGGGTGGAGGTAGGAGGGTGGTAGAAGGGTGAAGGTAGAAGGGTGAAGGTAGGAGGGTAGAAGGATGGAGGTAGGAGGATGGAGGTAGAAGGGTGGAGGTAGGAGGGTGGAGGTAGGAGGGTGGAGGTAGGAGGGTGGAGGTAGAAGGGTGGAGGGTGGAGGTAGGAGGGTGGAGGTAGAAGGGTGGAGGTAGAAAGGTGGAGGTAGGAGGGTGGGGGTAGGAGGGTGGAGGTATGAGGGTGGAGGTAGGAGGGTGGAGGTAGGTGGGTGGAGGTAGGAGGTTGGAGGTAGGATGGTGGAAGTAGGAGGGTGGAGGTAGAAGGGTGAAGGTAGAAGGGTGAAGGTAGGAGGGTAGAAGGGTGGAGGTAGGAGGGTGGAGGTAGAAGGGTGGAGGTAGAAGGGTGGAGGTAGGAGGGTGGAGGTAGGAGGGTGGAGGTAGAAGGGTGGAGGGTGGAGGTAGGAGGGTGGAGGAGGAGGGTGAAGGTAGAAGGGTGGAGGTAGAAGGGTGGAGGTAGGAGGTAGGAGGGTGGAGGTAGGAGGGTGAAGGTAGAAGGGTGGAGGTGAAGGGTGGAGGTAGGAGGTAGGAGGGTGGAGGTAGAAGGGTGGAGGTAGGAGGGTGGGGGTAGGAGGGTGGAGGTATGAGGGTGGAGGTATGAGGGTGGAGGTAGGAGGGTAGAAGGGTGGAAGTAGAAGGGTGGAGGTAGGAGGGTGGAGGTAGGTGGGTGGAGGTAGGAGGGTGGAGGTAGGAGGGTGGAGGTAGAAGGGTGAAGGTAGAAGGGTGAAGGTAGGAGGGTAGAAGGGTGGAGGTAGGAGGGTGGAGGTAGAAGGGTGGAGGTAGAAGGGTGGAGGTAGGAGGGTGGAGGTAGGAGGGTGGAGGGTGGAGGTAGGAGGGTGGAGGTAGAAGGGTGGAGGGTGGAGGTAGGAGGGTGGAGGTAGAAGGGTGGAGGTGGAGGTAGGAGGGTGGAGGTAGAAGGGTGGAGGTAGAAGGGTGGGGGTAGGAGGGTGGGGGTAGGAGGGTGGAGGTATGAGGGTGGAGGTATGAGGGTGGAGGTAGGAGGGTAGAAGGGTGGAAGTAGAAGGGTGGAGGTATGAGGGTGGAGGTATGAGGGTGGAGGTAGGAGGGTGGAGGTAGGAGGGTGGAGGTAGGAGGGTGGAGGTAGGAGGGTGGAGGTAGGTGGGTGGAGGTAGGAGGGTGGAGGTAGGAGGGTGGAGGTAGGAGGGTGGAGGTAGAAGGGTGAAGGTAGAAGGGTGAAGGTAGGAGGGTAGAAGGGTGGAGGTAGAAGGGTGGAGGTAGGAGGGTGGAGGTAGAAGGGTGGAGGGTGGAGGTAGGAGGGTGGAGGTAGGAGGGTGAAGGTAGAAGGGTGGAGGTAGAAGGGTGGAGGTAGGAGGGTGGAGGTAGGAGGTTGAGGGTAGAAGGGTGGAGGGTGGAGGTAGAAGGGTGGAGGTAGGAGGGTGGAGGTAGGAGGTTGAGGGTAGAAGCGTGGAGGGTGGAGGTAGGAGGGTGGAGGTAGAAGGGTGGAGGTAGAAGGGTGGAGGTAGGAGGGTGGGGGTAGGAGGGTGGAGGTATGAGGGTGGAGGTAGGAGGGTAGAAGGGTGGAAGTAGAAGGGTGGAGGTATGAGGGTGGAGGTAGGAGGGTGGAGGTAGAAGGGTGGAGGTAGGAGGGTGGAGGTAGGTGGGTGGAGGTAGGAGGGTGGAGGTAGGAGGGTGGAGGTAGGTGGGTGGAGGTAGGAGGGTGGAGGTAGGAGGGTGGAGGTAGGAGGGTGGAGGTAGAAGGGTGAAGGTAGAAGGGTGAAGGTAGGAGGGTAGAAGGGTGGAGGTAGGAGGGTGGAGGTAGAAGGGTGGAGGTAGAAGGGTGGAGGTAGGAGGGTGGAGGTAGAAGGGTGGAGGGTGGAGGTAGGAGGGTGGAGGTAGGAGGGTGAAGGTAGAAGGGTGGAGGTAGAAGGGTGGAGGTAGGAGGGTGGAGGTAGGAGGTTGAGGGTAGAAGGGTGGAGGGTGGAGGTAGGAGGGTGGAGGTAGAAGGGTGGAGGTAGGAGGGTGGAGGTATGAGGGTGGAGGTAGGAGGGTGGAGGTAGAAGGGTGGAAATTTGAGGGTGGAGGTAGGAGGGTGGAGGAAGCTGGGCTTGCTGAATTGTTAGAAGTGTTAGAACTCCAGGAATTAACCCCCCCCCCCCGCTCTGAGCTGTACAGCGAGGGCCGATGCCAAGGGAGCTCAGGAACACTGAGGTTCAAATTTTGCTCAGACATCTGTCATATAATCACAACCTCTTACCCATACAACCCCTGAGATATGTATCGCCTAATCAGTGATAATAAACCCTCTGAAATATATTTGATATCACCCTAGTGTTATTCACCAAGGTACTATAGTAGTAAACCATTGACTGACCCAGGGACTATAGTAGTAAACCATTGACTGACCAAGGGACTATAGTAGTAAACCACTTGCTAACGCCAGTCCTGCCCAACAGAGACATACCAGTACAAGACATGCAACTCTTCTCAGCTTTCCAGCCTGAGCTGCAACCTTGTCTCAAAGCTTTTCGTATTATTCTGTACGTAAATCCGAGAAAGATCCATTTAGCATGAGATGTAACGAATTACAATTTATATTATATGTTATGAATTTGCAAAAATTATGATATGTTAGGAATTCTAGCTAGGTGGCTAATGTTAGATAACTGGCTAACATTAGCTAGGCTAGGGGTTAGGGTTAAGTTTAGGAGTTAGGTTAAAAGGTTAAGGTTATGTTTAAGGAAAGGTTTAGCTAAAAGGGTTAAGGTTAGGGGAAGGGTTAGCTAACATGCTAAGTAGCTGCAAAGTAGCTAAAAAAGTAGTAAATATTTGAAAGTTGCTAATTAGCTGAAATGCTGAAGATGTTTGTGCTCAGACTCAAACTCGCAACCTTGTGGTTGCTTGACATTTGCAATATATGCCCACCCATCCACCCCGACCAATCACATAACTTTAGTTTTTGCCTTAAGTAACCATCTGTCTTATGTAACCGTACCAAACGTAGCATATGGGTGGCAGGTAGCCTGGCGGGAGGGGGGGGGGGGAGCGTTGGACTAGTAACCGAAAGGTTGCTGGATCGAATCCCCGAGCTGACAAGGCAAAAATCCATCATTCTACCCCTGAGCAAGGCAGTTAACCCACTGTTCCCCAGACGCCATGGATGTTGATTAAGGCAGGCCTCCACACCTCTCTGATTCCGAAGGGTGGGGTTACATGCAGAAGACACATTTCAGTTGAATGCATTGTTGTACAACTGAGTAGGTAACCTCCTTTCGCCATATCATACTAATTTGAGCTTCCCGGATGTACTATGCTACGTTTAGTCTATGAGACCAGGCTGTGAGCTTTGAAATGTAGCACTGCTCTGCTTCAAGTCAACTCAGTGGGAGGGAAGACCTCTGAGGAATCTATGGAATGCTTTCTTACGCTTACCCAGGGGAATCAACGGACCGAGGGAGGCAAAATATTTACTGTGAAAAACAGAGCTATTTGAAAAGCAAAAAGCACTAGTTGCCAACAGCAGGCTTGAGGGAGGCATAGCTCACATGAGAGAACAGAGCAGGGCTAGACATGTCTCCTCTTGATAACGGGCAATAGGTAGCCTAGCGGTTAAAGCATTGGGCCAGTAACCGAAAGATTGCTGGTTTGAATATTCAAGCTGATGAGGAGAAAATTATGTTGATGTGCCCTCGAGCAAGGCACTTAAGTTTAAAAGTTCCTCCAGGGGTAACTGTCCTACTATAACTGAACCTTTAATACATTTCACTGGACATATCTGGTGCAATGTGACAATAAAACATGTTGTTTATAAAAACAAATATAAAAAATGATGATGATTTTTAAAACACATGATTTTTGGAAATCCTATGGTCACATTATAATTCACACTTTACAAGATAAAGAGACATTTCTAATAACCAACTCTGAAGATCACTTCACATCGGAGTGAGACATGTAACAGAAGTGAGCTTTCCCATGTAACAGAAGTGAGCTTTTCCCATGTAACAGAAGTGAGGTTTTCACATTTAACAGAAGTGAGGTTTTCACATGTAACAGATGGGAGGTTTTCACATGTAACAGAAGTGAGGTTTTCACATTTAACAGAAGGGAGGTTTTCACATTTAACAGAAGTGAGGTTTTCACATTTAACAGAAGTGAGGTTTTCACATGTAACAGATGGGAGGTTTTCACATTTAACAGAAGTGAGGTTTTCACATTCAACAGAAGTGACGTTTTCACATGTAACAGAAGTGCTCCTGGGACTCAATATTCCAGCCACGTGCCTGTTGGGTGACGGTGGGGTCTTTGGCAAGACACATATTTAAGTTCATATCTCATTTAATACTTCAACCATAGCGATACAATATAAAATAGTGCTCTATTTAATTCTGTGGCTTCAACCATCTACATTTTTAGCAGGAAATGTAAAAAAATAAAATAAAATTAAAAAAACGTGTTTCACAGAGTGAGAATGATGAAGTTGATCAACAGAGGAAGGGAGGAAGGACTGTTTCATTCAGAACATTCATCACCAAAGGTGTTTTTATCAATCAGATTTAATAAATACAGAAAAAACCCTCTGAAACATATTTTACATTTTCTCTACGAAGAACAAAAATGGCAGCCAATTGCCTTCCTTTTTTTTAATAGAGCTTAATATGATGTAAACATGTTTGAATGTTCTGTGGTGAATGTTCTGGAATGGAATGTGTAGACCTGAGTTAGTTTTATTGTACCAGATAAGTATTCCTCTGAGTTGCTGAGTTGTTGGACTGTGCGTCACAGTTCAGCTGTGTAAAATGCCAGAGACATTCCTCTGAGCTGAGAGTGTTGTTTGATTAGAGATAATTAAAAGCAGACTAGTTGGAATGCAATGCAGCAGATGTGGAGGAGAGAGAAAGAATTCTGGAGAAAGAAAGCAGATGTCACGAAAACAGTGCCAAATATGTATTAATGAAATGTAATGAAAATGATAGAAAATATTTTTAAAGAAGGTCACATTTTCATGTCAAATATTGAACACCATTTTGTTAAAATGCATTTTGTGGTTGTTTGGAGGGTGTTAATTTATTCCTTCACCGTAATTAAATCACTTTGTCATCAGAAACCACAGTGAAACATGAGCAATTAGACAGTTAATTGGTGGTGTAAATGTACGTCTCGATTTTTAAAAACAAACAGACGGATTTGTGTATCTTATTTCATCTATGGTCAATTAACAACGTTGCTTGTCAGTCAAGGTGTATACTGTCAAGGTGTCTACTGTAGATTAGCACTGAGGTCTCTGAGACACTTCTTCAGACATTGCAACAAGTTAGCAATAAATGTGTTTATTGATAAAGACCAGCCTTGTCCATTTGGTTGTCCATTTATTTTTTTAAAACTGTCTTGTTTATTGGTGAAAACCAGCCTTGTTTTGATAAAGACCAGCCTTGTATTTTGATAAAGACCTGTCTTGTTTATTGGTGGAAACCAGCCGTATGTATTCATAAAGACCAGGCTTGTTTATTGGTGAAAACCAGCCTTGTTTTGATAAAGACCAGCTTTGTATTTTGATAAAGACCTGTCTTGTTTATTGGTGGAAACCAGCCTTATGTAATCATAAAGACCAGTCTTGTTTATTGGTGAAACCCAGCCTTATGTATTCATAAAGACCAGTATGGTCTATTGGTGAAAACCAGCCTTGTTTGTTGATAAAGACCAGCCTTGTCTATTGATAAAAACCAGCCTTATGTATTCATAAAGACCAGTCTTGTCTATTGATAAAAACAAGCCTTGTCTATTGATAAAAACTAGCCTTGTCTATTGGAGAAAACTAGCCTTGTCTATTGATAAAAACCAGCCTTATGTATTCATAAAGACCAGTCTTGTCTATTGATAAAAACAAGCCTTGTCTATTGATAGAAACTAGCCTTGTCTATTGGAGAAAACTAGCCTTGTCTATTGGTGAAAACTAGCCTTGTCTATTGGTGAAAACTAGCCTTGTCTATTGGTGAAAACTAGCCTTGTCTATTGGTGAAAACTAGCCTTGTCTATTGGAGAAAACCAGCTTTGTCTATTTATAAAGACCAGCGTTGTCTGTTGATAAAGACCAACCTTGTTTATTTGTGATAACCAGCCTTGTCCATTGGTGAAAACCAGCCTTGCCTATTAATAAAGACCAGTGTTGAATATTCATAAAGACCAGTCTTGTCTATTGGTGAAAACCAGCCTTGTTTGTTGATAAAGACCAGCCTTGTCTATTGATAAAAACCAGCCTTATGTATTCATAAAGACCAGTCTTGTCTATTGATAAAAACAAGCCTTGTCTATTGATAAAAACTAGCCTTGTCTATTGGAGAAAACAAGCCTTGTCTATTGGATAAAAAACAGCCTTGTCTATTGATAAAAACCAGCCTTATGTATTCATAAAGACCAGTCTTGTCTATTGATAAAAACAAGCCTTGTCTATTGATAGAAACTAGCCTTGTCTATTGGAGAAAACTAGCCTTGTCTATTGGTGAAAACTAGCCTTGTCTATTGGTGAAAACTAGCCTTGTCTATTGGTGAAAACTAGCCTTGTCTATTGGTGAAAACTAGCCTTGTCTATTGGAGAAAACCAGCTTTGTCTATTTATAAAGACCAGCGTTGTCTGTTGATAAAGACCAACCTTGTTTATTTGTGATAACCAGCCTTGTCCATTGGTGAAAACCAGCCTTGCCTATTAATAAAGACCAGTGTTGAATATTGATAAAGACCAGCCTTGTTTATTGGAGAAAACCAGCCTTGCCTGTTGATGAAAACCAGCCTTGTATATTGGTGAAAAACAGCCTTGTTTGTTGATAAAGACCAGCCTTGTCTAATGGTAAAGACCAGCCTTGTCTATTGATAAAGACCAGCCTTGTTTATTGATAAAAAACAGCCTTGTTGATTGGTGAAAACCAGCCTTGTTTATTGGTGAAAACCAGCCTGGTTTTTGATAAAGACCAGCCTTGTCTGTTGGTGAAAACCAGCCTTGCCTACTGATAAAGACCAGTCTTGTCTATTGATAAAGAGCAGCCTTGTTTATTGGTGAAAAACAGCCTTATTATTGGTGAAAACCAGCCTTATGTATTCATAAAGACCAGTCTTGTTTATTGGTGAAAACCAGCCTTGTTTATTGATGAAGATCACCCTTGTTAATTGGTGAAAACCTGTCTTGTTTATTGGTGAAAACCAGCCTTGTGTATTCATAAAGACCAGTCTTGTCTATTGGTGAAAACCAGCCTTGTCTATTGGTGAAAACCAGCCTTGTTTATTGATAAAGATCACCCTTGTTAATGGGTGAAAACCTGTCTTGTTTATTGGTGAAACCCAGCCTTGTGTATTCATAAAGACCAGTCTTGTCTATTGGTGAAAACCAGCCTTGTCTATTGGTGAAAACCAGCCTTGTTTATTGATAAAGATCACCCTTGTTAATGGGTGAAAACCTGTCTTGTTTATTGGTGAAACCCAGCCTTGTGTATTCATAAAGACCAGTCTTGTCTATTGGTGAAAACCAGCCTTGTTTATTGGTGAAAACCAGCCTTATGTATTCATAAAGACCTGTCTTGTTTATTGGTGAAAACCAGCCTTATGTATTCATAAAGACCTGTCTTGTTTATTGGTGAAAACCAGCCTTTTCTATTGATGAAAGCCAGCCTTGTCTATTGGTAAAGACCAGCCTTGACTATTGGTAAAGACCAGCCTTGTCTATTGGTGAAAACTAGCCTTGTCTATTGGTGAAAAACAGCCTTGTTTGTTGATAAAGACCAGCCTTGTCTAATGGTGAAGATCAGCCTTGTCTATTGATAAAGACCAGCCTTGTTTATTGATAAAAAACAGCCTTGATGATTGGTGAAAACCAGCCTTGTTTTTGATAAAGACCAGCCTTGTCTGTTGGTGAAAACCAGCCTTGTTATTGGTGAAAACCAGCCTTGTCTATTGGTGAAAACCAGCCTTGTTTTGATAAAGACTAGCCTTGTATTTTGATAAAGAGCAGCCTTGTCTATTGGTGAAAACCAGCCTTGTTTATTGGTGAAAACCAGCCTTGTCTATTGGTGAAAACCAGCCTTGTCTATTGATAAAGACCAGCTTTGTTTATTGGTGAAAACCAGCCTTGTCTATTGGTGAAAACCAGCCTTGTTTTTGATAAAGACCAGCCTTGTCTGTTGGTGAAAACCAGCCTTGTTTATTGGTGAAAACCAGCCCTCTTTTGATAAAGACTAGCCTTGTATTTTGATAAAGACCAGCCTTGTTTATTGGTGAAAACCAGCCTTGTCTATTGGTGAAAACCAGCCTTGTTAATTGGGGAAAACCAGCCTTGTATTTTGATAAAGACCAGCCTTGTTTATTGGTGAAAACCAGCCTTGTCTATTGGTGAAAACCAGCCTTGTTAATTGGGGAAAACCAGCCTTGTCTATTGGTGAAAACCAGCCTTGTCTATTGATAAAGACCAGCTTTGTTTATTGGTGAAAACCATCCTTGTTTATTGGTGAAAACAATCCTTGTCCATTGGTGAAAACCAGCCTTGTTTTTGATACAGACCAGCCTTTTCTGATGGCTCTAGACAGACTCTTTGTTTCACCATGTGCACTAGAGGAAATCCTTTGCAATCACCCCCACTGGGCTACACTGGGACTGTGTGTGTGTCCCCACAAGGATAGCTGTACAAGACTGTGTGTGTGTGTCCCCACAAGGATAGCTGTACAAGACTGTGTGTGTGTGTCCCCACAAGGATAGCTGTACAAGACTGCGTGTGTGTCCCCACAAGGATAGCTGTACAAGTCTGTGTGTGTGTGTCCACAAGGATAGCTGTACAAGACTGTGTGTGTGTGTGTGTGTGTGTCCACAAGGATAGCTGTACAAGACTGTGTGTGTGTGCGCGAGTGCGTGTGTTTGTAATGCGCCAATGATATATTGTGATGCAGGTTTCTTGCCAACAGTCAAGCAGGTGGCAGAGTGGAGACACTATTAATGTCCGTCTATTGACTCTGATTAGATGGGCTTGTACTTGTAATACATGTCAGCTCTGCCTTGTGTTAAAGTTGACACAGGATGCATTATATATATATATATATCTCTGGATAAGAGCGTCTGCTAAATGACTTAAATGTAAATGTAAATGTATAACCTTGGAAGACTCCATCTCAGTCAATGGGATTGAAATGTTGCATAATAAATATCCATAATGTGTGCAGTGTGCAGAAGTTCCCTTTTCGGGCCATTTTCTACCATCGACGAGAGAAACAACAACAAAGTTTTAAAGATATATATTACTGTTTTTATTCCATTATTGAAATGTTAATGGCATAGACAAGTTCTCCACAGCAACGTCAGGGTTCAACCAGTGAGGTGTTTACACTAAACCACACAGGTTGGTTTATATAGGCTCATGTTAGAACAAATCTTTGGCATCATTTTTTTTCTTCACATCAATAAAATACAAAAAATGAAATAATATACAAAATATATTAACTTCTTTTCTCAGTTCAAAATGACAACTTTATGTAAACAGAGTCCAATTTATAGTGAAAAGGGTATCAACAAACAAATGGTTCTGAAACAGAGCATATGACCAACAAATGGTTCTGACACAGAGCACATGACCAACAAATGGTTCTGAAACAGAGCACATGACCAACAAATGGTTCTGAAACAGAGCACATGACCAGCAAATGGTTCTGAAACAGAGCACATGACCAGCAAATGGTTCTGAAACAGAGCACATGACCAACAAATGGTTCTGAAACAGAGCACATGACCAGCAAATGGTTCTGAAACAGAGCACATGACCAGCAAATGGTTCTGAAACAGAGCACATTACCAGCAAATGGTTCTGAAACAGAGCACATGACCAACAAATGGTTCTGACACAGAGCACATGACCAGCAAATGGTTCTGAAACAGAGCACATGACCAGCAAATGGTTCTGAAACAGAGCACATGACCAGCAAATGGTTCTGACACAGAGCACATGACCAGCAAATGCACTGTGAGAGAAAGAAGAAAAGAAGTATAATTTGAAGATGGTGAAGGACTGTAGAGTTCGAATACAACACTCGTCTCAAATTCCAGTCAAAAACAATAATTTAGATTCCTGCTCTGACACACACACAGAGAGAGAGAGAGAGCTGACTGGTATCAACACGTCACCATCCCAATAGATGCAGGCTGAAGTTTAAATTAGGGACACATACAAAACATGTAAAAAGACATTCAGACCTCAGAAATGTGAGATCCTCAAGCAAGGAGGGGGGAAAAACAGCACACTTCAAAATAACACTGGGGTTTATTTAGCACGATCAACAAATAGACTGGCAGATGCAAGGCAGATATGGCTAGCTCTCTGTCTCCGCGGATATGTTGCTGTATATAACTACTCAACGATTTACAAGACGCTCAGATGCTCCTGGTAGAAACCAGCTACCATGGAGGCTCGGCAGAAATAAATAGACTGAAAAAGAGACTAGAATCCTCAGAATGTACGCCATGTTAAAACAGGGTGAAGGGTCAGACTCTAGATAGCCTAATTCTCGGATCCGAGTGGGAGCATTCCATCAGGGAAGGAACGTCAGTCGATTAGCCCGGCTTGTCAGCAGAGGGTGGTGGGACAGCGGCATTCTGGGTATCGACTGTCTGGGACCCAAAACAATAACCCGGCTGTGTTCCAAATGTCATCTTATTCTTATTATTAATCTTATTATTCTTATTCCCTTATTATCGTCAGGGTTCTCCAATTATGTTTTAATTGTTGAACATTATAGACAGTATAAAAAACAACCAGCAAAATCAGCTCCATGTGATTTTAATTTGGTTAATCTGTTCCAAAGTACCCCCCTCCTGCATAATAGAGATATATATCTGATCTATACTAAGGTTTATAAAAGGTTTATAAAGGTTTATAAAATTATCATGTTATAATCAATCGGGGGGGGGGGGGTTTGCGGTCAATTTGCAATCTACAAATCATTTGCTATTATGTTGCGGCCCTCCCCCCTCCCTTTCGAATCTAGTTGATGATCCCTGCCCTCTATAGGGCACTAATGATAACCAGGGCACTACATGGGGAATAGGGATGCTATTTGGGACACATCCTGGGCATCTCAGACCAGTGGTGTGAACGGCAGCCTCTCCTCTTCCTCGTCCTCTGTTTCTCAAAGAGGAAGAGCAGTCAGGTCAGACAGACATGCCATCCACCGTTACTCCACCCTCCAGTCTAAACAAGGCCCATTCCCATTCCAGTGTTAAAGCTGGGAGGGCGCGGAGCCTCACCATACAGGCTGTGATGTGTAGGGAGAGGAGAGTGCCAACTGCATAGTTTAATTTAGGCTTGGGAATGCAGAAGATGGGTTCGTTTGGTATTTGCGGTACTCAAGCACACTGTGAAATGGACCACTCATCCAAGGACATCGGAGGAGGAAGAGGAGGAGAGATTACTCTTACAACTGTCTTCACCAAGCACGTATATTAGCGTTACAACATAATAGGAAGGTTATGTGTAATCATAGAACAAGCTAAAAGTAGCCGTGGGATAGTGATGTAGTTTTTTTTCCAGGAATGTTTGACTTGGCATGCTGAGCTCAAAGTAGCTGACACACTGTCTGTCCATGACGGAAACAGATATGCAGTATGAATAGAAGTGTATAGACCAGCAAGGGGTGGAGAATGACAGACAGACAGACAGACAGATTTCTTAAAGGCCAAACAACACACAACTCTTCAAACAAACACATCACGTCACACTACGAGCAGCACTTAAACGAGAATATAAATACATCAAAATAAAACACCAACTACATACAAATATAATACAAACGCAGTTTGATTGATATCTCAGGTTGTGCAGCAATGCAGAAGCCTTGTCTGAGTACCTTGGAGGCTTCAGATGGAGACTGGGGTAGTTGCCCCTGGCTGGTCCACTAACTAGAGAACACGGCCAATTCAATTCTTCTTCACTTTTCTAAGTGTAGAGAGAGAAACAGTCAAGTGGAGCAGAGCTCTCCTCTCTGTCTGCTACACACTTCCTGATGCTTCTGGATTCTTTTCTCAGGTAGGTAGGTAGGAAGGAAGGAAGGAAGGAAGGTAGGAAGGAAGGTAGGAAGGAAGGTAGGAAGGTAGGTAGGTAGGTAGGTAGGTAGGTAGGAAGGAAGGAAGGAAGGTAGGTAGGTAGAGAGGTAGGTAGGTAGGTAGGTAGGTAGGTAGGTAGGTAGGTAGGTAGGAAGGAAGGTAGGAAGGGGTAGGTAGGTAGGTAGGTAGGTAGGTAGGTAGGTAGGTAGGTAGGTAGGAAGGTACAGTATGAAGATAGGTAAGATGGAAGGAAGGTAGGTAGGTAGGTAGGAAGGAAGGAAGGAAGGTAGGAAGGTGGGTAGGTAGGTAGGAAGGAAGGAAGGTAGGAAGGTGGGGAGGTAGGAAGCACATGTCCATGTCCGTCTCCAAACTGTCCCTCTGTCTTCAAAGGAAGTGTCCTTCTGTTCATCTGGAGGCCAGTCTGGCCAGAAACAGACTGACGGGCAGGCTGTCTTCTTCTCTCTGGGTGGGATATGCAGGACAGGAAGTTGTCTCCGTCATCGACCGTGTTTTCACTGTCCATCCACAGTTCAACGTTTGTTAAATAAGGATTTCTACTACGCCTGCTGCAGTGTCTGAACTGCTGGGGGGATCCACTGTGAGGTCAGCCTTTTGGGCTGGGACATCACTATCACACTGGCTGCTGTGGTCCCTTCTCTGGGGCTCGGAGTAGGGGAGAGGCAGGGCCAGGGGGGCGCGGGGGTGTTGGTGGGGGGATCGGGACAGAGGAGACACTGCAGCAGCCGTCTGGTCATCAGAGAGGCTCTTTCCTACAAACACAGACAACAAGAGGAAGCTGGTTAATTACCAGATCACATACAACAACAGGAAGCTGGTTAATTACCAGATCACAGACCAACAAGATGAAGCTGGTTAATTACCAGATCACAGACCAACAACAGGAAGCTGGTTAATTACCAGATCACAGACCAACAACAGGAAGCTGGTTAATTACCAGATCGCAGACAACAACAGGAAGCTGGTTAATTACCAGATCACAGACCAACAACAGGAAGCTGGTTAATTACCAGATCACAGACCAACAACAGGAAGCTGGTTAATTACCAGATCACAGACCAACAACAGGAAGCTGGTTAATTACCAGATCACAGACCAACAACAGGAAGCTGGTTAATTACCAGATCACAGACCAACAACAGGAAGCTGGTTAATTACCAGATCACAGACAACAACAGGAAGCTGGTTAATTACCAGATCACAGACAACAACAGGAAGCTGGTTAATTACCAGATCACAGACAACAACAGGAAGCTGGTTACCAGATCACAGACAACAACAGGAAGCAGATCACAGACCAACAAGAGGAAGCTGGTTAATTACCAGATCACAGACCAACAAGAGGAAGCTGGTTAATTACCAGATCACAGACAACAAGAGGAAGCTGGTTAATTACCAGATCACAGACCAACAAGAGGAAGCTGGTTAATTACCAGATCACAGACAACAAGAGGAAGCTGGTTAATTACCAGATCACAGACCAACAAGATGAAGCTGGTTAATTACCAGATCACAGACCAACAAGATGAAGCTGGTTAATTAACATCTGTTCTGTGAGCTTCTCTGCCACGTCTATTGCAGAGCGTCAATCCCAGAGAGGAGATGACATACGGTACATGCATTCTGTTACTGAAATATGTAGTCATCTATTTGATGAATGTCCCCTCACTGGGTCCTCTCCCCAAACTCTAGTTTTTTTTTAAAGAAGTGCAACATTCTGCCTGGCGACACGAAGCAGCCCGCCAGTTGTCTCAGAGTTAATAGGCTGTTTTTAGAACTTACATTCCTCCAGGCGTTATGAACTGTGACCCCCCCCCCCCCCAGAAGACTAAAAAGAAGGAGAAGACAGAGCGATGTCATAATTCTCCAGATTCTTCAGGAAGTAGCTATATCTGCACTGAACTCTTGGCTCCTCTTGGCTCTCTGTCTTCTCCTACTTTTTCCATCTGCGTCCCGAATGCCCCCCCAATGCCCTACATAGTACACTACTTTTGACCAGAGCCTTATGGACCCTTGACAAAAGTAGTGCAGACTATAGGGAATAGGGTTCCATAGTGTTCTGGTCTAAAGTAGTGCACTTTGCAGGGAATAGGGTTCCATAGTGCTCTGGTCATTAGTAGTGAACTATATAGGGAATAGGGTTCCATAGGGCTCTGGTCAAAAGTAGTGCACTCTGTAGGGTACCATTTGGGATGTAGGAATAGTCTTCTTGACATGAATGTATGGCCTGGGCTATAGCGCTCACCTTTTCCCCAGATGGGTTGCTCCACTGGGCCATTGAAGGAGGTGGATGTGGAGGCGTTGGCAGCGGTGCTGATGGAGGGGACGGACCTGGCAGGGCGGAGGAGGGCCTGCTGCTCTGGTCCAGTCCGCTGCTGTAACACCCTGATCACGGCATCCTTCTCCAGGAGCTGGGAGTGCAGCGCTCGGATTCTAAGAGACACATGCAGAGATTTACATAGATGTAACTAGCGATGCGTTTGTGACATTCTCCATTCAGAAAGACTGAACAAAAGGGGGAAAGGGGATAGGTATGACGTACGTACCTGTTCTCCATCTCCCGGTGCCTGTGGCTGAATGGCAGGTAATCGTTGAAGCTGTTGTCGGGTGAGTGACGAGGCGAGTGTTTGATGACGCTGCTGTCTCTCTGAGCTGCAGCGGTGGCGGCTGCGTCCATAGCGAACTGCCTCATGGTGCTCTCCTCCAGGTACTTCTGTTCCCAGTGTGTGATGTCAGCCTCCAGAGCCAGGATCCTCTCTTCTCTCTCAGCCAGCTGCTGCTGCTGTACAGACACCATGGAGCTCAGATCAGAGGGCAGGGAGCCAGGACCGCTAGCCGTGCTGTGGGACTGACAACGTGGAACGGAAAAAAAGAAAAAAGGGTTGGTTAGAAAGTAAGGTAAAGGAGAATGTTTCAAACCGTGTGTGTGTGTGTGTGTGTGTGTGTGTGCCTGCTTGTGCGTGCGTGCGTGTGTGCACCACGTTGTGTCTCCTCTCCTCTCCTGCTCACCTGTGCTGATCGGATGCTCTTCAGCTCCTGCTCCAGCCTGGTCCTCAGCCTCAGTTCCAGGGCCTCTCTCTTCTCACAGGCTGCCTGTAGCTGGCCCAGGGCACTCTGCAGCCGCTCTACCTTCTCTACGTATGCCTTCTTCCTTCTAAGCTCCTCCTCCAGGGCCAGGTTACGGGTCTGTGCCGACCCCAGGGCCAGCTCCAGAACCTCCCGGCGCCGAAGCCACTCCTCCCCGGAGCCACGCAGACGCTGCACCTCCCGCTGCTGTTCCTCATCTAAGGAGAGAGAGAGAGAGAGAGAGAGAGAGAGAGAGAGAGAGAGAGAGAGAGACAGAGAGAGACAGACAGAGAGAGAGAGACAGACAGACAGACAGAGAGAGAGAGAGAGAGACAGAGAGAAACAGACACACAGACAGAGAGACAGACAGAGAGAGAGACAGACAGACAGACAGAGAGAGAGAGGGAGGGAGAGAGCGAGAGAGACAGACAGACAGACAGACAGACAGACAGACAGACAGACAGACAGACAGACAGACAGACAGACAGAGAGAGAGAGAGAGAGAGAGAGAGAGACATACAGACAGAGAGAGACAGACAGACAGACAGACAGAGAGAGAGAGAGAGAGAGAGAGAGAGGATACGTTAGAATCTTTAAGTGATAATGGCCGCTACAGATGTTACTGACCACATGATCTCTCAGTGAGTAGATCTCAGACCCCCCCCCAAGAGTTCCTTCATTGGATTCCATTCAAGTTACTCAGTTAGTCACTTTAATGGATTCTAAGAATGTAAAGAGAGTTCCACTTCACATTGTAGGTGCTGTGAACTCTAAGGGAGGTGAAGGCATGACTCTATTCTCCAACCCCTGGTGGGGGTGGGGGGGTGTTGTCTGAGGTTAATACCTGAGGAATGCACTTATCCCGAACAGTCACTTCAGTTGTAGTTGTCGTAAACAGGGTCAATCAGTCCAACATATCTATTATAGACTGTCATTCCAAAGCCATCCAAATAGCCTAACACCAACTCTAATGTCCCCTTCAGCTACATATTAACAGCCAAAACGATATCACAGAGAAGACGAGATAACTAGAGAGCAACTGGCCGCTAAACCTCATTTAAAACAGTCAGGGTTACACAACCCAAGAGCAAACATGTATAGGTTTGCATGTTAGTTACAACATGTCCCAACATAGTTTTATTTTTGCATATGCAACTCTGTTTCTGTCATGGCTTCCAATCTCACATAAGCCACAAGCAGGTAACACCTTCTCAAACCCACCAACTGAACATTCCTCAGAGGGTAATCATTGTTCCTGGAGGGCCAACAGGCAGGGTAGTGTGACTGTTCAACCTGAACGTTGTTATTCTGTTGCATAAGGACCACTTTATTAAAGCTGATTTATAGGCTTCATTTCCAAATACAGTACCAAGTTCCCTAAATAATAGTTGTGAAGTTTTAACACAACAATGAGTGCCAGGGGCAGGGGCAGTTCCCTTTGCCAAAGGCTAGACAATAACAGTGTGAGAGTTGGCTAAACCTTATCCCACAACTGACCAGTCATGACTTCACATACTGAGGTAACAAAATGCCCTAAGATATAGACTGATACAGTCTCTGTCCAGGAGTCAGCGTGTTGTGGGTGGGCAGCAACACGCTGATAATACTACGACTACTGTTACTACTGTTACTACTGTTACTACTACTACTACTGTTACTACTGTTACTACTACTACTACTGTTACTACTGTTACTACTACTACTACTGTTACTACTGTTACTACTACTACTACTACTACTGTTACTACTACTACTACTACTACTACTGTTACTACTACTACTACTACTACTACTACTACTACTACTACTGTTACTACTACTACTACTACTACTACTGTTACTACTACTACTACTACTACTACTACTACTACTACTACTACTACTACTGCTACTACTACTACTACTACTACTACTACTACTACTGCTACTGCTACTACTACTACTACTACTACTAATACTACCAAGGGCTGTGAATAATGGCTGATGTTCAAGTGCCAAGAGCGACTCTGTTAGCAGGCCGGGTGGGAGGGAGGGGAAGGGAATGTACCTTCTGGCTTTATCCCCACAACACAACACGACACGACACGGCACGGCACGACACGGTACGGCACGACACGGCACGACACCGCACGGCACGGCACGACACGACACGGCACGGTACGACACGACACGGTACGACACGGCACGACACGGTACGACACGGTACGACACGGTACGGTACGACACGGCACGACACGACACGGTACGACACGGTACGACACGGTACGGTACGACACGGCACGACACGGTACGACACGGCACGGCACGGTACGACACGACACGGCACGGTACGACACGGCACGGCACGGCACGACACGGCACGGCACGACACGGCACGGCACGGCACGGCACGACACGGCACGACACGGCACGACACGGTACGACACGACACGACACGGTACGACACGGTACGACACGACACGACACGGTACGACACGACACGGTACGACACGACACGACACGGCACGGCACGACACGGTACGACACGGTACGACACGACACGGTACGACACGGCACGGTACGACACGACACGGCGATGCGACGGTGCGACCACGACACGGTGCGACACGGTGCGGCACGCGACCACGACGCGATGCGACCGCGACGGATGCGACACGGATGCGACCACGACACGGATGCGACACGGTACGACACGGTACGACACGGCACGGCACGACACGGTACGACACGGTACGACACGACACGACACGGCACGACACGGTACGACACGACACGATACGACACGGCACGGCACGACACGGCACGACACGGTACGACACGGTACGACACGGCACGGTACGACACAACACGGTACGACACGACACGGTACGACACGACACGGCACGACACGGTACGACACGGCACGGTACGACACGGCACGACACGGCACGACACGGTACGACACGGCCCGACACGACACGGTACGACACGGTGCGACCGCGACCACGACAGGACCACGGCACGACGACGGTGCGACCGCGATGCGACCACGACCACGACACGGCACGACACGACACGACACGGTACGACACGGCACGACACGGCACGACACGGTACGACACGACACAACACGGCACGGCACGACACGGTACGACACGACACGGTACGACACGGTACGACACGGTACGACACGGCACGACACGGCACGGCACGACACGGTGCGACACGATGCGACCACGACCACGACCACGGCGCGACACGGTGCGACGACACGACCGCGATACGACACGGCACGGCACGACACGGCACGACACGGTACGATGCGACGATGCGACACGGCACGCGATGCGACACAACACGATGCGACCACGACACGATGCGACCACGACACGGCACGACACGGTACGACACGGCACGGTACGACACGGCACGACACGGCACGACACGGTACGACACGGTACGACACGGTACGACACGGCACGACACGACACGGTGCGACCGCGATGCGACCGCGACCACGACAGGACACGGCCACGACACGGTGCGACACGGTGCGACCACGACCGCGACACGACCGCGACACGATGCGACCACGGCACGACCACGGCCACGACCACGGTGCGACCACGACACAACACGGCACGGCACGACACGGCACGGCACGGCACGGCACGGTACGACACGACACGGCACGGCACGGTACGACACGACACGGCACGACACGGCACGGCACGACACGGTACGACACGACACGACACGGCATGGCAGACCTTATTTATGTGGCGGAGAAATCAGCTACAGACTGCCACAGACTGCCAGGGTGACTGTTTACATAATGCCAGGGTGACTGTTTACATAATGCCAGGGTGACTGTTTACATAATGCCAGGGTGACTGTTTACATAATGCCAGGGTGACTGTTCACATAATGCCAGGGTGACTGTTTACATAATGCCAGGGTGACTGTTCACATAATGCCAGGGTGACTGTTCACATAATGCCAGGGTGACTGTTCACATAATGCCAGGGTGACTGTTTACATAATGCCAGGGTGACTGTTCACATAATGCCAGGGTGACTGTTTACATAACGCCAGGGTGACTGTTTACATAATGCCAGGGTGACTGTTTACATAATGCCAGGGTGACTGTTTACATAATGCCAGGGTGACTGTTTACATAATGCCAGGGTGACTGTTCACATAATGCCAGGGTGACTGTTTACATAATGCCAGGGTGACTGTTCACATAATGCCAGGGTGACTGTTCACATAATGCCAGGGTGACTGTTCACATAATGCCAGGGTGACTGTTTACATAATGCCAGGGTGACTGTTCACATAATGCCAGGGTGACTGTTTACATAACGCCAGGGTGACTGTTTACATAATGCCAGGGTGACTGTTTACATAATGCCAGGGTGACTGTTTCACAAAACAGATCTGAAAACAATCCCATTTGCCCAGTGCCCAGTTCCTTCCCTCTACAGAATCTCAAGAGATTATGAACTGCAAATAAATAAAGAAGAAAGCCAGTGTTTCCTCGTTCCTCTCTCTCTCTCTCTCTCTCATGTTTGGGGGGGCATCCGATGTTGACTTACTTTGTTCGAGGAGCTTGGCGAACACCTGCTGCTTCTGGTTGGCAGATTCAACATCTTTGGTTACTCGCTGTTTTGTAGCAGTGTCCAGACGATCTACAGGTGGAAGAGAGAGAGAGAGAGAGGGGAGGGAGATCGATTAACATCTAGCTATCTATTACTACTTATTGTGGGGAGAACCATACATAAACCACAAGAACTCCTGCTCCTGGTAATTAAGTATTTAGCTTTATTTATACAGGTAAGTCCATCAAACAACACTCTTATTTGCGATTACTAGCTGTGTTATTAGCATTAGCATCTAGCTGCTGGTAGACTTACCTCTGAGGTCTCTGTTGAAGTCGTGCAGTCTCTTGATCTCTGACTCCAGTTTGTTCCTCATGGTTTTCTCCAGGGTCTCTCTCTTGGCTGAGCCCTTCATCAGGGTCTCGTAGGCCTCAGATATCCTCTGGATCTCTACTTCCAGCTGGAACGAAACACAAGAGGAGGACACTATCAGTCCGAGGGTCTCTAGCTTTAAACACAGATCATCCCCACCAGTGGTCACATTTTGAGGGGCTTTTTTTTGGTGGTGGGTGGGGGGCGGGGGGCTCAGATGTGGAAACATAAAAGCCTGAAAACTCTGGTCCAAAGTCCGACAGTGGAGAAGCAGCATAAAAAAAAACCCAGGTTTTAAGACCTGACCCTAAAGAGATCCACGGTCTCACAAGACTGTGATGTCATACAGAATGTATGAGACATATGAATTGCTTGGCTGGCCTGTTCATTGTGGAAGTACTGCAGTGTGCCCTAAGCGAATGACTAACACTTTGCTCCTAAAGAGAAGTGGGAATCCACATTCCTAACTGAGCGGTTATGAGTCCCAGGTGTCAGGGCGTTCATGTCTCCTCGTGGCATTCTGCCAACGTGGAGGAGGCTGGAGCAGGAGGAGGAGGAAGAGGAGAGGCAGGAGGACAAAGGAGCCAGAGATATAGAGAACAGTCCGGTCTCTGAAACAGGAGCACTACTAGTACCTTCAACATTAACCATGTTAATAAGACACTATCAGGTAGCAAGCACAATGCATGACAATTCCCCACAAGTAGCAAATAAAGTTAAGGAATGTAGTCATAAGCTTCCATGTGAAGAGGTGGAGGAGTCTTGAATGAAAAGACAGGCGGAAGTGTCTTCTCAATGTACTTTCATATGTGAAAATAACCTGTAAATAAGTCTCTGTCTGTTACTAAAATAACCTGTGTATGAGTCTCTGTCTGTTACTAAAATAACCTGTGTATGAGTCTCTGTCTGTTACTAAAATAACCTGTGTATGAGTCTCTGTCTGTTACTAAAATAACTTGGGTATGAGTCTCTGTCTGTTATTAAAATAACTTGGGTATGAGTCTCTGTCTGTTACTAAAATAACTTGGGTATGAGTCTCTGTCTGTTACTAAAATAACCTGTGTATGAGTCTCTGTCTGTTACTAAAATAACCTGTGTATGAGTCTCTGTCTGTTATTAAAATAACCTGTGTATGAGTCTCTGTCTGTTATTAAAATAACTTGGGTATGAGTCTCTGTCTGTTACTAAAATAACTTGGGTATGAGTCTCTGTCTGTTACTAAAATAACTTGGGTATGAGTCTCTGTCTGTTACTAAAATAACTTGGGTATGAGTCTCTGTCTGTTACTAAAATAACTTGGGTATGAGTCTCTGTCTGTTACTAAAATAACTTGGGTATGAGTCTCTGTCTGTTACTAAAATAACTTGGGTATGAGTCTCTGTCTGTTACTAAAATAACTTGGGTATGAGTCTCTGTCTGTTACTAAAATAACTTGGGTATGAGTCTCTGTCTGTTACTAAAATAACTTGGGTATGAGTCTCTGTCTGTTACTAGAAATGAATGATTCCAGAATGAACAGAAAAGTCCCTGTGGTCACATTCCTGCTACAGCACAGCTAGAGGGCTAATCTCACTGATATGCAGCATTGGCAAAACACACACACACACACACACACACACACACACACACACACACACACACACACACACACACACACACAGGTGTATACTTCCCTATCTACCTCTAAACCCTCTGTGAGCCAACAAGGCTTAGAAATAAAAACCCATTCATGCTTATCTATTGTAATGATACTCATAACTATTACTGTCAATAAACTATGTTACAAGCAGTCAGACTCCTATATGCTGTATGCTGTGACAGAGTCATTCAAGGTTACTAATTAGGATTGTGTCCCCAATGGCATCCTATACCTTTTATAGTGCACTACTTTAGACCAGGGCTCATAGGGAATAGGGTGCCATTTTGTTCAGGACCCATAGGGCTCTGGTCAAAAGTAGCGCAATACAGTGGCTAGTGAAAGTATTCACCCCCTTTGGCATTTTTCCTATTTTGTTGCCTTACAACCTCGAATTAAAATATATTTTTTGGGGGTTTGTATAATTTGATTTACACAACATGTCTACCACTTTGAAGATGCAAAATATTTTAATAAATATTA
This sequence comes from Oncorhynchus nerka, assembly GCF_034236695.1. Lineage (NCBI taxonomy): Eukaryota > Metazoa > Chordata > Actinopteri > Salmoniformes > Salmonidae > Oncorhynchus > Oncorhynchus nerka. The sequence continues at coordinate 95,201,125 of NC_088419.1, read as the reverse complement.
AAAATTAAGACAAAAAAAAACTGAAAACTTGAGCGTGCATAACTATTCATCCCCCAAAGTCAATACTTTGTAGAGCCACCTTTTACAGCTGTCTCTTTAAACTTGGCACATCCAGCCACTGGGATTATGCCGATTCTTCAAGGGAAAACTGCTCCAGCTCCTTCAAGTTGGATGGGTTCCTGCTGGTGTACAGCAATCTTTAAGTCATACCACAGATTCTCAATTGGATTGAGGTCTGGGCTTTGACTAGGCCATTCCAAGACATTTAAATATTTCCCCTTAAACCACTCAAGTGTTTCTTTAGCAGTATGCTTAGGGTCATTGTCCTGCTGGAAGGTGAACCTCCATCCCAGTCTCAAATCTCTGGAATGACTGAAACCGGTTTCCCTCAACAATTTCCCTGTATTTAGCGCCATCATTCCTTCAATTCTGACCATTTTCCCAGTCACTGCCGATGAAAAACATCACCACAGCTTGATGGTGCCACCACCATGCTTCACCGTGGGGATGGTGTTCTTGGGGTGATGAGAGTTGTTGGGTTTGTGCCAGACATAGAGTTTTCATTGATGGCCAAAAAGCTACATTTTAGTCTCATCTGACCAGAGTACCTTCTTCCATATGTTTAGGGAGTCTCCCACGTGCCTTTTGGCGAACACCAAATGTGTTTGCTTCTTTTTTTTTAAGCAATGGCTTTTTTCTTGCCACTCTTCCGTAAAACCCAGCTCAATGGAGTGTACGGCTTAAAGTGGTCCTATGGACAGATAATCCAATCTCCGCTGTGGAACTTTGCAGCTCCTTCAGGGTTATCATTGGTCTCTTTGTTGAAATCCAAATAAAAAATGTGTTTTAAATTACAGGTTGTAATGCAACAAAATAGGAAAAACGCCAAGGGGGGTGAATACTTTTGCAAAGCACCGTATATAGGGAATATGGTGCCATTTGGGACATATCCAAGTAGTCTCTCACCTTCTGAAGTCTGGCAGCCTTCTCGCTGTACCCCTCCAGCTCTTTCCTTAGTCTCTCATTTTCCCTCAACAGGTCCATCTGGGCACTGTTGTTGTGGGTACTGGGGTTGGCGTGGCTCATGTATACCTCTGGACCAGACTGGACACTGTGGCGAATCATCTGGGCGTGGGCAGGTTCATACCTAAGGAGAATAGAGGAGAGGATGGAGTCTACATCTATATCTATAATACTTTGAATCATTGAATCAAACTGCATCATTCACGTGGTTATAACCAAGTAGAGTCATTGGGGTATATTCATCCCATATAGATAACATCATTCACGTGGTTATAACCAAGTAGAGTCATTGGGGTATATTCATCCCATATAGATAACATAGGGTGGTCGTTATTGTAAAAGAGAACTCGTTCTCCATGACTTACCTGGCTAAAGAAAGGCAAAATAAAAATGATTTATATAAATTATTTAAATGAACTGGGAACCCATATTCCATATAATGTCATTCATATTGGCTTGTCTTGTGTGTGTGTTCTATTTACCTGTGCTGGGAGTGGAATGTGGGAGGGGGTTCCTGGTGGTAGTGTCCGTGTGTCTCCTGTGAGTGGCTGAGCATGTATCCAGGAGGCCTGACCAGGAAGGGGTAGTAATCCGGGGGAGGTCCCCTCTGATCGGGGTACTGGAGAGACTCTGGTCCCTGGTGGTCAACAGGCCCACAGTGGCCATTGGAAAGCTGTGGGTAACTCTGTGTTGAGCTGAGGGGCAGACTGTCTCTGGATCCACATGATCCAGCGTTCCTCTCCAGGGAGAGCTGCATGAGCCGTTCACTGAGGGAGCGGGCGTGCTCCCGTTTTAAATCCCACTGGCCCCCTCCCTGGTGATCCATCACCTCAAGCCCCTGACCCCGCTGGGCTCCTACCGAGGCCAGATACTGAGAGTGGGCCTTGGCCTCCTCATAGGTGGGCAGCTCCTCTCCGTGTCTGTGGAGCTGGTAGAGATGACACACGGAGTCCCTCTCACAGTGTTTGTAGTCCCCCTGGTACTCCTGACCCTGGGGGTCCTGTCTGGTGGACATGTGGATGAACTGGGACTCTTCCTGGGTCAGGCTCTCCAGAGAGGAGCGGGGTGATCCGGTACCGCCTCCTCCACTGCTGTTGCTGCCTCCACGCAGGGCCTGCTGCTGGATGGCCAGGAGGGTACGGGTGTCCGTGGGGTTCCCGTAACGGAGCTGCTCCTGGATTAGACGGTGTAGAACCGTGCCAGAAGACTCCTCAGCAGTTCTCATCTCAGTCAATCAGAGAATATATAAGTGATTGTGCTGTGTTGAACTTTGGTGGTTTGGATTATTAGTTAACCACAGATCTAGAGACAGGAGCAGAAAGAGAATTAGCTAAATCAAATACTACATCTACAAGTCTTATAATGCATTATGATGCTGTTATAATTGATCATGCATATTACCCCCTTACACTATCTAATAGTCATCTCATAATGATATAATGTCATCAAAAAGCATACACTATATATACAAAAGTATGTGGACGCCCATTTAAATTAGTGGATTTGGCTATTTCAGCCACACCCGCTGCTGACAGGTGTATAAAGTTGAGGCCACAGCCATGCAGTCTCCATAGACCAACATTGGCAGTAGAATGGCCTTTGCAGAAGAGTTCAGTGACTTTCAACATAGGATGCCACCTTTCCAACAAATGTCTGCCCTGCTAGAGCTGTAAGTGCTGTTATTATGAAGTGGAAATGTCTAGGAGCAACAACGGCTCAGCCGCGAAGTGGCAGGCCACACAAGCTCACAGAACGAGACCGCCGAGGTGCTGAGGCGCATGGCGCGTAAAAACCTGTCCTCGGGTTGCAACACTCACTCTACCGAGTTCCAAACTGTCGCTGGAAGCAACATCAGCACAATAACTGTATATAAGCCTCTGGAGCCTCAACTCCCAATGGGCGGAGCCTCAACTCCCAATGGGCGGAGCCTCAACTCCCAATGGACAGACCCCAACCAATGTAAGTTAATGTCTTGTATCATTTAGCTAGCTAGTTCCTAAACATTAACCCCTAATTCTTAGTCTTGGAAATGTTTCATGAACATTTGTCACGACCTGATTAAGTCTGGCTAACTCATGTGGTCGACTAATCGTTACCCTAACTCTTTTCCTAACCGAATGATTCTAACCTACCACATGAATTCACCTAACCCAGCACGTTAATTCACCTAACCCGGCACGTTAATTCACCTAACCCGGCACGTTAATTCACCTAACCTGCCAATTTAGTTATCCTAACTTGTAATTCACCTAACCTGCAACTGGCTCCGACTGAACATTTGCTACCAGTGGAGCCTAACCAAGTCAGGTAGCCCGATCTCATTGGGTAGTCAAACATTAACCCTTCGTTTAAAAAAAAAAAATCTTGTGTGGATTTTTTTTCCCCGCTGAGTTTCTGTTCACTTGTCTAAAGATCTTATTTTCAAATAGAGAGGTCAATTGTACACTATATTTTGTACACTATATTTTGTACACAATGTTTTGTTTTTCAGATGCGACCTTGCAGTGGCTTTCTGAGCTCAAAAATGGAAGCAATCCATTTTTTTGTGTGTTAATTCTTTGTGGTTTTTATGTTGCATTTTGACATGCATTTAATTACATTTCTTACACATATATCACCATACATTATGAACTATGTATTACTCATATATAAAAATATGTGTTATTCATATAGAAATATATTGACCATAAATAGCATAATGTTAAATATATATATATTTTTAAATACATGTAAATATATGAATAGCAGATGTATGTAAAATGCATACTGCCATATATGGATAAGCAATATTCGTAAATATATTTACACATGTAAAAAATATTCAAACATATTTATAATATATATTTTTTTTTAATAAAAAATTAAACATGTAAATATATTAATATAATATATGTGACATTTATATTATTTATTATTATTATTATTATCATTTATATTTTGTATTTCAAATATTGGTACATATATTCCATATTTGTATTTGAAATATATGTCAATATATTATGTATGGTATGGGCAATTCTAAATTGCGTTTAGGGAAGCATACCATATGCTCTGAATAGCATGGTCTTATATTAGCAGGTCATGCCATATGTCACTATAGATTATTTTTGAAAAGCCCAAAATGAGAAGTATTGTAGTTAAGGGACGGTTTATTTGTGGATATTATTATATTGAGTCAGTCATTTCCTACTGCAAACGTTGGAGATTCCAATCAATTGCCTAATCACTATTTGTAATTTTTATAACTAGGCAAGTCAGTTAAGAACAAATTCTTATTTTCAATGACGGCCAAGGAACAGTGGGTTAACTGCCTGTTCAGGGGGCAGAACGACAGAGTTGTACCTTGTCAGCTCGGAGATTTGAACTTGCAACCTTTCGGTTACTAGTCCAACACTCTAACCACTAGGCCAACCTGCCATCCCTACACTCTAACCACTAGGCCACCCTGCCGTCCCTACACTCTAACCACTAGGCCACCCTGCCGTCCCTACACTCTAACCACTAGGCTACCCTGCCGTCCCTACACTCTAACCACTAGGCCACCCTGCCGTCCCTACACTCTAACCACTAGGCTACCCTGCCGTCCCTACACTCTAACCACTAGGCCACCCTGCCGCCCCTACACTCTAACCACTAGGCCACCCTGCCATCCCTACACTCTAACCACTAGGCCACCCTGCCGTCCCTACACTCTAACCACTAGGCCACCCTGCCGTCCCTACACTCTAACCACTAGGCCACCCTGCCGTCCCTACACTCTAACCACTAGGCCACCCTGCCGTCCCTACACTCTAACCACTAGGCCACCCTGCCGTCCCTACACTCTAACCACTAGGCCACCCTGCCGCCCCTACACTCTAACCACTAGGCCACCCTGCCGCCCCTACACTCTAACCACTAGGCCACCCTGCCGTCCCTACACTCTAACCACTAGGCCACCCTGCCGTCCCTACACTCTAACCACTAGGCCACCCTGCCGTCCCTACACTCTAACCACTAGGCCACCCTGCCGTCCCTACACTCTAACCACTAGGCCTGGCCTTTTTTTTTTTTTTTTTTTTTTTACTTTCCAGAACATTTCACATATTATGACAGATATCAGGCCACACATTCCTCGAGGCTATTGTGTGTTGTTTACTATACAATCTAAATGATGTGTATATGCGGGACTAAATTCTCTATAGCCTCTATGGCCAACACACATAGCCACAATGAATAGAGAGAGCGTGAACTAAACTGCTGCCTCCCCATGTCTGACAACATTCCTGTCTCAACGAGGAACATAAAACATATAGCCCAATAAACCAATTGATAAGCAGCGCCAATAAAGTTCAAATAAAGTCTCTATTGTCTACAGCGGCTCCTTAGACAGACATGATCACAGACCAAAGCCGACATTCCTACGTATTACATGTGTGTGTGTGTGTGTGTGTGATTCTGAATTAAAACGACAACTATTACAACATTAACTATCCTTTCTTACAATCTATCCACATATTATTTTGGTCTTATAATAAAGTCAAAGGGGGGAAAAAACAGAATTTGCGCCTAAAGCCCTACTTTGAAAGACCTATCCCACCATGCGTAAAGTAACTCGTTTCAAAAAAGCAGCAAAACTATAATCTTACCTATTTACATTGTCATCACGGAAACAAGTTGTGGACGCCGTAGGTCTATATAGTTTATATTTCTTTTAAACGTAATGTAATCCTAATAGAACTTCCTATAACTGGAAAGTATAAATTCGTATCCTGAGTATACTACGTTCCGCTGAGAGAGTGCACTGCTACGGTGTGCGTCTCCGAGAAGCTTTCACAACAGACTGAGTCGAGAGAGAGAGAAAGCTCTGCTCATAAATAACTGAGGGCCGATTGTTCCCGGAGACTGGAATGGTTGGAATGCGAGAGCTCGGAGTCCCTCAGAGATCAGAACCGCAGAGGGCAGCGCGCACAGCGAGAAAAGGGGGCAGGGCGAGTAGAGTCGGGACGGCAGAGCAGAGCTGAGCAGCACCGTGCACATAGCAGAGAGACAGCTGGTAGTCGCCTGCCTGTGTAATGTAAAGCGTTTCGTTGTTGTTAGCAGTTGGGGAGATGAAGTAATTAGCTATAGCACGCTGTGACTAGAAAGAGAAAATTGGGGCACTATTGTGAAGCAGAGCATTAGTTTTAAACGGACTTTAATTTTCACAACATTATAAACTCCTCATATAGTTTACCATACACAATTATACCAAGAAATATTCTATCAAGAAATATTCTATCATGAAATATTCTATCGTGATTTTACCCATTGTTTTATTGTCCTTGTGGAAAATGTAATCCGAGCAATCCCTATAACACATGATGACAACTGCTGGGCTTTATAAAATACATTTGATTCATTTGATTAATAAACCATGCATGGCAAATGTACTGCTTGGATCAAGCTTACTAACCTACCTGCAATTCAGGCAAAAGTTTCTGTGCTAAAATCCAAACATAGCATTTAGCGTAGTAACATATACTAGACATGGAAGCTGGAGATGAGCAGCAGTGAAAATTTAACGTTAAAGTGAAGCATCATTGATTGTTATTTTTTTTAAAGGCCTTTTATTTGCATGTGCCTGGTAAATATTTAAGCTGAGGCCCGTGCCGGGTAATTGTGGAGTCTATGTCTGTGTGGACATGGTGGAGTGTGTGTGTGTGTATGCCTGTGAGGGGTGTGTGCCAGCCGGGTGTGTGAGGCCCGCTGCCTGCCAGCTGTCTGGGGGTGAAAACCATGTCCCCTCCCTAATCAGGGTTAGCTCTGAGAGAAGAGATGCATTGTTCTCCTCACAGCAGACATGACCAAGAGGAGAGGAGGGGAGGAGGGGACAGCCCTGCCATCTGCTGCATGGGAGCACCTTCATCACCACAAATGGCAGCCTATTCCCTGTTTAGTGCACTAAGTTTGACCAGGATCCATGGCTCCGGTCAAAAGTAGTGTACTATATAGGGAATAGGGTATATAGGGAATAGGGTGCCATTTGGGATGTTACCCAGGACTAACCAACACCAACCCCCTGGTCCTTGCTGTCCTGCATTCTTCACACACATGCTGCATAGGAGGAAGCTGCCTAGGCCCTAAGATCAGCTAGCCTGGCTGAGAGGGGGATGCTGCCTAGGCCCTAAGATCAGCTAGCCTGGCTGAGAGAGGATGCTGCCTAGGCCCTAGGATCAGCTGGCCTGGCTGAGAGGAGGATGCTGCCTAGGCCCTAGGATCAGCTAGCCTGGTTGAGAGAGGATGCTGCCTAGGCCCTAGGATCAGCTGGCCTGGCTGAGAGGAGGATGCTGCCTAGGCCCTAGGATCAGCTGGCCTGGCTGAGAGGAGGATGCTGCCTAGGCCCTAGGATCAGCTGGCCTGGCTGAGAGGAGGATGCTGCCTAGGCCCTAGGATCAGCTGGCCTGGCTGAGAGGAGGATGCTGCCTAGGCCCTAGGATCAGCTGGCCTGGCTGAGAGGAGGATGCTGCCTAGGCCCTAGGATCAGATAGCCTGGTTGAGAGAGGATGCTGCCTAGGCCCTAGGATCAGCTGGCCTGGCTGAGAGGAGGATGCTGCCTAGGCCCTAGGATCAGCTGGCCTGGCTGAGAGGAGAATGCTGCCTAGGCCCTAGGATCAGCTGGCCTGGCTGAGAGAGGCTGCTGCCTAGGCCCTAGGATCAGCTGGCCTGGCTGAGAGAGGATGCTGCCTAGGCCCTAGGATCAGCTGGCCTGGCTGAGAGAGGATGCTGCCTAGGCCCTAGGATCAGCTAGCCTGGCTGATAGAGGATGGCTAGTGGCTACATGCTGACAAAGGTGAGAAGGGACTTATTTTTAGCCAGGTTTCTTCTTTAGGTTGTGGTTCTTGCATTTGTGTCTGTAACAAGCCTCAACTTGCCGACTGTCAAAATGACATAGACCCTTGTCTTGTCTGAAACACCCACAATTCACCATCTCATAGTCAAATGACCTCCTGGTAATTTGCATGTCAGTTGAGGGCCAACTGTCACATCGTGCATTCATTCAGCCAGCTCCTGTATCTGCCTGTTATTTTACATAACAGGCCCACAGAAAGCTTAGTAACCTACACCTTAATTAGGCTAAACACAATTTTGTACAGAGCTAGTACAATCTAGTTTTAGGGAAGACCGCTTCTGATAACTAGGGTCATATGATGGAAAGTTGATAGACATGGAAGATTCTGTTCTGAGTAGTAGAAATACCTAAAAAATAAACATTTACAGTTAAGTGGAAATAAACGGACTGTACAAAACATTAGAAACACCTGCTCTGTCCATGAAAAAGACCGACCAGGTGAAATCTATGATCCCTTGTTGATGTCACTTGTTAGATCCACTTGGTGAAGCTGGTTGAGAGAATGCCAAGAGTGTGCAAAGCTGTCCTCAAGGCAAAGAAGGGTGGCTACTTTGAAGAATATAAAATATAAAACGTATTTTGATTTAATTAAAACTTTTTCTTTTGTTACTACATGATTCCATATGTGTTCTTTTCATAGTTTTGATGTCTTCACTATTATTCTACAATGTAGAAAATAGTAGAAATAAAGAAAAACCCTGGAATCAGTAGGTGTGTCCAAACCTTTGACTAGTACTGTATGCACTCATTACTGTAAGTCGCGCTGAGTGTCTGCTCAATTTTTAAAAAAAATGTAAAAACGGTATGGTAGTAGTTGCCAGGCGCACTAGTCTGTGTTAAAAAAAACCAGCAAAGCTGCTGATTTTTTCACGCTCAACAGTTTCCCGTGTGTATCAAGAATGGTCCACCACCCGAAAGCACATGTAACCAACTTTTACACAAGTTTGGGAAGCATTGGAGTCAACATGGGCCAGCATCCCTGTGGAACACTTTCAAACACCTCGTAGAGTCCATGACCCTGACGAATTGAGTCTCTTCTGAGGGCAAAAGGGGGGTGCAGCTCAATATTGGGAAGGTGTTCTTCATTTGTTTTTTTACACTCTGTGTAGGGTTGTTTCAAAGTTTGGACGACACATCCTGAAACTGTCTGTTTTGTCACTGTTGACATAATATCCTGCCACAAAAACACAGTAACCTATTGCCTCTCATGGAGCCAGTATACTAGCTTTAGACGGTAATACTATATATACTGGCATATCTGTAATACTATACATACTGGTATATCTGTAGATGGTAATACTATACATACTAGTATATCTGTAATACTATACATACTGGTATATCTGTAATACTATACATACTGGTATATCTGTAGATAATACTATACATACTGGTATATCTGTAATACTATACATACTGGTATATCTGTAATACTATACATACTGGTATATCTGTAGATGGTAATACTATACATACTAGTATATCTGTAATACTATACATACTGGTATATCTGTAATACTATACATACATATCTGGTATATCTTTAATACTGGTATATACATACTGGTATATAATACTATACATACTGGTATATCTGTAATACTATACATACTGGTATATCTGTAATACTATACATACTGGTATATCTACATACTGGTATACCTGTAATACTATACATACTGGTATATCTGAAATACTATACATACTGGTATATCTGTAGATGGTAGTACTATACATACTGGTATATCTGAAATACTATACATACTGGTATATCTGTACATACTGGTATATCTGTAGATGGTAATACTATACATACTGGTATATCTGAAATACTATACATACTGGTATATCTGAAATACTATACATACTGGTATATCTGTAATACTATATATACTGGTATATCTGTAGATGGTAATACTATACATACTGGTATACCTGTAATACTATACATACTGGTATATCTGAAATACTATACATACTGGTATATCTGTAATACTATACATACTGGTATATCTGTAATACTATACATACTGGTATATCTGTAATACTATACATACTGGTATATCTGTAATACTATACATACTGGTATATCTTTAATACTATACATACTGTTATATCTGTAATACTATACATACTGGTATATCTGTAGTACTATACATACTGGTATATCTGTAGATGGTAATACTATACATACTGGTATATCTGTAATACTATACATACTGGTATATCTGTAGATGGTAATACTATACATACTGGTATATCTGTAGATGTTAATACTATACATACTGGTATATCTGTAATACTATACATACTGGTATATCTGTAATACTATACATACTGGTATACCTGTAATACTATACATACTGGTATATCTGTAGTACTATACATACTGGTATATATGTAATACTATACATACTGGTATATCTGTACATACTGGTATATCTGTAATACTATACATACTGGTATATCTGTAGATGGTAATACTATACATACTGGTATATCTGTAATACTATACATACTGGTATATCTGTAGATGGTAATACTATACATACTGGTATATCTGTAATACTATACATACTGGTATATCTGAAATACTATACATACTGGTATATCTGTAATACTATATATACTGGCATATCTGTAATACTATACATACTGGTATATATGTACATACTGGTATATCTGTAGATGGTAATACTATACATACTGGTATATCTGTAATACTATACATACTGGTATATCTGTAATACTATACATACTGGTATATCTGTAATACTATATATACTGGCATATCTGTAATACTATACATACTGGTATATCTGTAATACTATACATACTAGTATATCTGTAATACTATACATACTGGTATATCTGTAATACTATACATACTGGTATATCTGTAATACTATACATACTGGTATATCTGTAGATGGTAATACTATACATACTGGTATATCTGTAATACTATACATACTGGTATATCTGTACATACTGGTATATCTGTAGATGGTAGTACTATACATACTGGTATATCTGTAATACTATACATACTGGTATATCTGTAATACTATACATACTGGTATATCTGTAATACTATACATACTAGTATATCTGTAATACTATACATACTGGTATATCTGTAATACTATATATACTGGCATATCTGTAATACTATACATACTGGTATATCTGTAATACTATACATACTGGTATATCTGAAATACTATACATGCTGGTATATCTGAAATACTATACATACTGGTATATCTGAAATACTATACATGCTGGTATATCTTTAACACTATACATACTGGTATATCTGCATACTGGTATCCCATAAACTAGATTGTGTTATCAGCACATATTCTGGGAGTGGAAATGAGATGAGGAACAGTAAAGGCCCATAAACACATCCATCTGCCTAGAAAACTTCCCTGACAGAGAAACGGACTTTGTCACCAAAAAATGGATGTGTGAAACGCTTGTGTGAACCACACATTCAAACACAATTCAAACCCCCTTTCATTTGTGTGAACCACACATTCAACACAATTCAATCCCCCTTTCATTTGTGTGAAACACACATTCAAACACAATTCAATTCCCCCTTTCGTTTGTTCTGAACTGTGAAGCACACAGATATATTGTGTATTCGATGTGTAGCTAGAAGCAGACAGACCGTGCTGTGACACACATACAAGCGATTAGAACGACCTGTGAATAGACAGGCAGACATTACATGTGAAGTAGGCAAGCCATTTAACCAGCCAATTCAGAAACACAACTGATTTCCCCACAGAGCAATGTCCTTATTTCCACAGTGAATATAGGAATCAACATTTCTGGTTACTTCCCCCGAATTGACTGAAAATGTACTCTGATAAGATCCTTGAAGACATAGGAACTACCTGGACAGGCCATTCGACCCATCAGAACCTGTTAATGGGTCATTCGGCCTGGTTTGACTGGGCCCGCAGCAGCACAATGCAGCCTATAGGCAGTGGGTGCGACCGGCCCTGTGTTGGGAGACTTCTCCATTCCCTTTGTTTCCCTGCTAAAGGAGGAAATGGCCACATTCCTCATATTAGCATATCCATGGGGGCTGCCCCCCCCCCCAGCCGCTGCTGCTGTGGCTGAGAGGTGGGGAAAACAAAGTGTAGGCTGCCGGGGGGCGGGGTTGGGGGCTGGGCCAGTCCCAGGGCAACAGCACCTTTACATTTCAGTCATTTAGCAAAGTTTTATCCAGAGCAATTAGGGATTAAGTGCCTTGCTCAAGGACAGATGGACAGATTTTTCACCTAGCCGGCTCAGGGATTTGAACCGACAACCTTTCGGTTACTGGCCCAACATTTTTTTTTTTTTTTTTTGTATTTTCACCCCAATTTAGTGGGATCCAATTGGTAGTTACAGTCTTGTCTCATCGCTGCAACTCCCGTACGGACTCGGGAGAGGCGAAGGTCGAGAGCCATGCGTCCTCCGAAACACAACCCAACCAAGCCAACCGCACTGCTTCTTGACACAGCGCGCATCCAACCCGGAAGCCAGACGCACCAATGTGTCGGAGGAAACACCGTTTCACCTGGCGACCATGTCAATGTGCACTGCGCCCGGCTCGCCACAGGAGTTACTAGTGTGCGATGAGACAAGGATATCCCTTGTCTCATCCTCCCCTAACCCGGACGAAGCTGGGCCAAGGATATCCCTTGTCTCATCCTCCCCTTACCCGGACGAAGCTGGGCCAAGGATATCCCTTGTCTCATCCTCCCCTTACCCGGACGAAGCTGGGCCAAGGATATCCCTTGTCTCATCCTCCCCTTACCCGGACGAAGCTGGGCCAAGGATATCCCTTGTCTCATCCTCCCCTTACCCGGACGAAGCTGGGCCAAGGATATCCCTTGTCTCATCCTCCCCTTACCCGGACGAAGCTGGGCCAAGGATATCCCTTGTCTCATCCTCCCCTTACCCGGACGAAGCTGGGCCAAGGATATCCCTTGTCTCATCCTCCCCTTACCCGGACGAAGCTGGGCCAAGGATATCCCTTGTCTCATCCTCCCCTTACCCGGACGAAGCTGGGCCAAGGATATCCCTTGTCTCATCCTCCCCTTACCCGGACGAAGCTGGGCCAAGGATATCCCTTGTCTCATCCTCCCCTAACCCGGACGAAGCTGGGCCAAGGATATCCCTTGTCTCATCCTCCCCTTACCCGGACGAAGCTGGGCCAAGGATATCCCTTGTCTCATCCTCCCCTAACCCGGACGAAGCTGGGCCAAGGATATCCCTTGTCTCATCCTCCCCTTACCCGGACGAAGCTGGGCCAATTGTGCGCCGCCCCATGAGTCTCCCGGTCCTGTAGCCCAACACTCTTAACTGCTAGGATACCTGCCGCACATTCACAACATTGTGGGAGGTAACCCATCTGTCTCGAGAAAGTACTGGCTTGTAGTCGCTGATATTTTCCATTTAAATTGGATTTTTTTTCTTGATGAACAATAGGGCTGCATGCGTGTTCAAATCCATAAACATCAAATGCTTTCTATAAGGACAGTAATGTCTGGATGTATAATTAGATCCGGAAGCGGATTCATGAGTTCGGTAACAGCACTATGGAGTCCTACTGTTCTACAACAGTGCATAAGGAAGGAGTGGAACATACACACAAAGACATGAGCTGTTTTTGATACAATGTTTTGTGATGGAATAAACAATAGCTACTTTTTTTTTGTCTCACATTAGTTTGCCAAAGACCATTGTGGTAATTCACACCACAGAAAAGGTACCTCAAAAAGGCAACAAAAAAAAAATCCATAAAAACATTTAATCGATTGCTTTTTCTCTCCCTAAAAACTCCCCCAGATTGTTGTCATTTCTGGCACATTAAGATGCTGAATAGAGAAACAGCTCATTGTTACTTGTTGCAAGGGCACGGGACACACTCAGAAACTGCTCTAAACAAATACCAGCCCGCTATGAGGATTATGTGGAAGAGTTGGAGATAAACAACAGTTACTCAAGTATGTCTGCGTTGTAAACAGCTAGCAGCACAACTGAACTGAGTTCTACAGTTGTACAGCACCTGCTGTCTTGCAATGCCGACTCAGGGCATTCCGCACTCAACCATCAAGTTCAAACAAGCCCTTCAAATAAAAGAAAATACTTTCTCCTGTCTGGTATAACATTTACCCATGGGGCAAGGATACACATTTACACTGAGGGCCATGTTCTCCGTTACAGACTACAGCTCCAAGATGCACTGGGCTTGTAGCATCAGGTCGGTCCTCAACGGTCTCACCCAGAGCCATCAGGCCTGTCCTCAGCGGTCTCACCCAGAGCCATCAGGCCTGTCCTCAGCGGTCTCACCCAGAGCCATCAGACCTGTCCTCAGCGGTCTCACCCAGAACCATCAGGTCTGTCCTCAACTGTCTCACCCAGAGCCATCAGGCCTGTCCTCAACTGTCTCACTCAGAACCATCAGGCCTGTCCTCAACTGTCTCACCCAGAGCCATCAGGCCTGTCCTCAACTGTCTGACCCAGAACCCTCAGGCTTGTCCTCAACTGTCTGATCCAGAACCATCAGGCCTGTCCTCAACTGTGCACTACAAATGGCACCCTATTCCATAATAGTCCATGACTGTTGAACAGAGCCCATAGGGAACAGGGTGCACTACATAGGGAACAGGGTGCACTACATAGGGAATAGGAATAGCGTTCCATTTGGAGCCAGCCAGGGGTACTGCCTGTCCATCTAGCCAGCCAGGTGTACTGCCTGTCCATCTAGCCAGCCAGGTGTACTGCCTGTCCATCTAGCCAGCCAGGTGTACTGCCTGTCCATCTAGCCAGCCAGGTGTACTGCCTGTCCATCTAGCCAGCCAGGTGTACTGCCTGTCCATCTAGCCAGCCAGGTGTACTGCCTGTCCATCTAGCCAGCCAGGGGTACTGCCTGTCCATCTAGCTAACCAGGTGTACTGCCTGTCCATCTAGCCAGCCAGGTGTACTGCCTGTCCATCTAGCTAACCAGGTGTACTGCCTGTCCATCTAGCCAGCCAGGTGTACTGCCTGTCCATCTAGCTAACCAGGTGTACTGCCTGTCCATCTAGCGAGCCAGGGGTACTGCCTGTCCATCTAGCCAGCCAGGTGTACTGCCTGTCCATCTAGCTAACCAGGTGTACTGCCTGTCCATCTAGCTAACCAGGTGTCCATCCAGCGGTGTACTGCCTGTCCATCTAGCTAACCAGGTGTACTGCCTGTCCATCTAGCTAACCAGGTGTACTGCCTGTCCATCTAGCCAGCCAGGTGTACTGCCTGTCCATCTAGCCAGCCAGGTGTACTGCCTGTCCATCTAGCGAGCCAGGTGTACTGCCTGTCCATCTAGCTAACCAGGTGTACTGCCTGTCCATCTAGCCAGCCAGGTGTACTGCCTGTCCATCTAGCTAACCAGGTGTACTGCCTGTCCATCTAGCTAAGCAGGTGTACTGCCTGTCCATCTAGCCAGCCAGGTGTACTGCCTGTCCATCTAGCTAACCAGGTGTACTGCCTGTCCATCTAGCTAAGCAGGTGTACTGCCTGTCCATCTAGCCAGCCAGGGGTACTGCTTGTCCATCTAGCCAGCCAGGTGTACTGCCTGTCCATCTAGCTAACCAGGGGTACTGCCTGTCCATCTAGCGAGCCAGGGGTACTGCCTGTCCATCTAGCCAGCCAGGGGTACTGCCTGTCCATCTAGCTAACCAGGGGTACTGCCTGTCCATCTAGCTAACCAGGTGTACTGCCTGTCCATCTAGCCAGCCAGGGGTACTGCCTGTCCATCTAGCTAACCAGGGGTACTGCCTGTCCATCTAGCGAGCCAGGGGTACTGCCTGTCCATCTAGCCAGCCAGGGGTACTGCCTGTCCATCTAGCTAACCAGGGGTACTGCCTGTCCATCTAGCTAACCAGGTGTACTGCCTGTCCATCTAGCCAGCCAGGGGTACTGCCTGTCCATCTAGCTAACCAGGGGTACTGCCTGTCCATCTAGCGAGCCAGGTGTACTGCCTGTCCATCTAGCCAGCCAGGTGTACTGCCTGTCCATCTAGCCAGCCAGGGGTACTGCCTGTCCATCTAGCGAGCCAGGTGTACTGCCTGTCCATCTAGCCAGCCAGGGGTACTGCCTGTCCATCTAGCCAGCCAGGGGTACTGCCTGTCCATCTAGCCAGCCAGGTGTACTGCCTGTCCATCTAGCGAGCCAGGTGTACTGCCTGTCCATCTAGCTAACCAGGTGTACTGCCTGTCCATCTAGCCAGCCAGGTGTACTGCCTGTCCATCTAGCCAGCCAGGTGTACTGCCTGTCCATCTAGCCAGCCAGGGGTACTGCCTGTCCATCTAGCCAACCAGGTGTACTGCCTGTCCATCTAGCCAGCCAGGGGTACTGCCTGTCCATCTAGCGAACCAGGTGTACTGCCTGTCCATCTAGCCAGCCAGGTGTACTGCCTGTCCATCTAGCCAGCCAGGGGTACTGCCTGTACATCTAGCCAGCCAGGTGTACTGCCTGTCCATCTAGCCAGCCAGGTGTACTGCCTGTCCATCTAGCTAACCAGGTGTACTGCCTGTCCATCTAGCTAACCAGGTGTCCATCCAGCGGTGTACTGCCTGTCCATCTAGCTAACCAGGTGTACTGCCTGTCCATCTAGCTAACCAGGTGTACTGCCTGTCCATCTAGCCAGCCAGGTGTACTGCCTGTCCATCTAGCCAGCCAGGTGTACTGCCTGTCCATCTAGCCAGCCAGGTGTACTGCCTGTCCATCTAGCTAACCAGGTGTACTGCCTGTCCATCTAGCCAGCCAGGTGTACTGCCTGTCCATCTAGCTAACCAGGTGTACTGCCTGTCCATCTAGCTAAGCAGGTGTACTGCCTGTC
Organism: Oncorhynchus nerka; assembly: GCF_034236695.1. Taxonomy (NCBI): domain Eukaryota; kingdom Metazoa; phylum Chordata; class Actinopteri; order Salmoniformes; family Salmonidae; genus Oncorhynchus; species Oncorhynchus nerka. The sequence goes on along the minus strand of NC_088419.1, from coordinate 95,184,347 downwards.
CATCTAGCCAGCCAGGTGTACTGCCTGTCCATCTAGCTAACCAGGTGTACTGCCTGTCCATCTAGCTAAGCAGGTGTACTGCCTGTCCATCTAGCCAGCCAGGGGTACTGCTTGTCCATCTAGCCAGCCAGGTGTACTGCCTGTCCATCTAGCTAACCAGGTGTACAGCCTGTCCATCTAGCCAGCCAGGTGTACTGCCTGTCCATCTAGCCAGCCAGGTGTACTGCCTGTCCATCTAGCCAGCCAGGTGTACTGCCTGTCCATCTAGCCAGCCAGGTGTACTGCCTGTCCATCTAGCTAACCAGGTGTACTGCCTGTCCATCTAGCTAACCAGGTGTACTGCCTGTCCATCTAGCTAACCAGGTGTACTGCCTGTCCATCTAGCTAACCAGGTGTATTGCCTGTCCATCTAGCTAACCAGGTGTACTGCCTGTCCATCTAGCCAGCCAGGTGTACTGCCTGTCCATCTATCCAGCCAGGTGTACTGCCTGTGTATAACGAGGAGAGGTAAAGACCCACCATTCTGTGACGATCTCCATTGATGTACACAGGCTCTTTGAATGTTTATTGATGCTTAAAATGTGGTTTTGACTGCAGCTTTCAAAGGCAGATTCAAATGTTTTTCTCTTCTGCTGCAGTAGAACAATAGAAGCCTTTTGAGCCATAGAGCCATTCAGGGAACCAGAAGCTGTCCCAAATAGCAACCCAGTTCCTCTATAGTGCACTGTATTCTTGACCAGGGTCCATAGACCGGTACACCGTGAAGGGAATAGTGAAGTCATTCTGGAGGCATCAGTCCTGACTAGAGGACAAAGAGCTGCTTTGTGTTTCAGATGGAGGTGAGGACAGAGGTGGGGCCAGGTAACACTAGAGCCCGTTGAATGCTGTTGGCTCAATGGCAGTTAACTGGAGAGACACGTAAAGGCACACTCAAAGATGAAGCTATGATTCAGTTGATTTGTGATAGGCAGTTTCTGATAACTGGTGTAATGCCATGGAACGTTGATAGACGTAGAAGATGCTGTTTGAGTCGTAGAACAACCTAGAACATTTACAGGTGCAGTTAAAGGGAAATACACTGACTGTACAAAACATTAGGAACACCTATGATCCTTTACTGATGTAACTTATTAAATCCACTTTAACCAATGTAAGTGCAGGGGAGGATACAGGTTAAAGACTTCCTAATGCTTTGTGACAATTGAGACATGTATTTTTTACTGTGTGTGTGTGCCATTCAGAGGGACAAAATATTGAAGTGTCTTTGAATGGGGGGGGGGGGTATGGTAGTAGGTGCCAAGAACTGCAACGCTGCTGGGTTTTTTCCACGCTCAACAGTTTCCTGTGTGTATCAAGAATGTTCCACCAACCAAAGGACATCCAGCCAACTTGACACAACTGTAGGAAGCTTTGGAGTCAACATGGGCCAGCATTCCTGTGGAACGCTTTGGACATCTTGTAGAGTCCATGCCCCAAGATGAGGGGGGGTGGGGGTGGGTGTAACTTAATATTAGGAAGGTGTTGTTCATGTTTTGTACCCTCAGTGTATGTACTGCCTCTATGTTGTCTTGTTATCAACAATGGAACAATCAGAAAGCATGGATCTGAGAAAAACAGACAAAAAAAGAAAGAACTATGCTTGATTTCTGATAACTAGGCTATGTGATGGAAAGTTGATATAGAATATGTGACCTGGTAGACGAGTTTGACAGAATATGCTGTTGACAGTAGAAATCTCATCAAACGTTTACAGTTACAATTTCAAGTGGAAAATAAAAGTCAGGTTACCTCTTACCTTGTTATCAGAGCAACAATGGAACCATCTGGGTGGAAAAGTACGGTAGTTGTGTCAGTGCGTGTCAATATGTATGTCAGTGCTGGCTTTTTAGTGGCTGCTACATGAGGGTCGAACATTCCATGATGCCTAGTGTTCCATGAAAACTATTTAAAGGTTCTTGAGCGTCACCGTCTCAGGGGGAAAATAAACAACTTTTGTTTGGCCCACAACACCATTCCTTTGTGATTATTTATCAAGGTTTAAATTATTATTTTATTTTTTTCACATTTCTGTTCAAATGTTGGAAGTCCTCATCCCAACGTTGTTATATAATATATTATCTGTGTTTAAAACACTGAAGGGAGAAATGTGCCTCTGGTTCTCAAACCTCTCCTCAGGGACCCTCAGCCGTTCCAGGTATTTCATCTACTCCGGAGCTAGCACACCTGATTCAACTTGTCAACTAATCGTCAAGCCCTTGACTAGATGACTCCGGTGAGTTAGTTCAGGGCTACAACAACATTAAAAAAACATTTGGGAGTCCCAGAGAGGGGGTTTACAGATTGGAGCGGAGAAATGAAAGCAACTAACAAAAGGATTATAGTGGTATTATGTCTGATCTCACAAAAAAATATATAAAGTATGTTTAGATAGGTGTTGTTTAGAGCCAAGCGTGTTGATTTTTTAAATCTGTGGGTATCCTGCTATTGAAACACTCGTTGCATTTAGCAAGAGAACGTGACAACAACAGTAATTAATGAGGCAGCCTAGAGAGTGCAGGTGAGTGCAGGTGAGATAGACAGAGCAAGTGTTTGGTGGTTACATCCCTGTTCCAACCCTTTATATTAATTTATTCATATATGCAAATACAGACAGTGTATTTATGGAAATTAGGCACATATCATTTTCTATATTTTAATTCAAAATATTATTTTAAAGACCTGATACAACAACTAAATGTATATGCGAGTGCATTATTTATTTCGTGACTAAATTGTTATTTTTTGTTTCGTTGTTCCAGATGCATGATGCTTTTAAATTATACGTTTGTAAAACATGTACCTATAGGCTGAATCCTCAGAAGAAAACCCAGTAACAACTACATAGAGAGTTGAATTATAAATAATGTATTGAGTATAAACAGGAAAAGAAAACAAAAAAGAAGTGGGTTAACACCCCCACCTCCCATCCCATTCCCCCAACCCCACCCAGCCAACATGTCTCCACCCCCACCTCTCATCCCATTCCCCCAACCCCACCCAGCCAACATGTCTCCACCCCACCTCTCATCCCATTCCCCAACCCCACCCAGCCAACATGTCTCCACCCCACCTCTCATCCCATTCCCCCAACCCCACCCAGCCAACATGTCTCCACCCCCACCTCTCATCCCATTCCCCCAACCCCACCCAGCCAACATGTCTCCACCCCACCTCTCATCCCATTCCCCCAACCCCACCCAGCCAACATGTCTCCACCCCCACCTCTCATCCCATTCCCCCAACCCCACCCAGCCAACATGTCTCCACCCCACCCTCATCCCATTCCCCCAACCCCACCCAGCCAACATGTCTCCAGCCCACCTCTCATCCCATTCCCCCAACCCCAC